>NW_027438362.1:0-173465 GCF_000715075.1 Nicotiana tabacum | reverse complement strand
TTTAAAACCCTAATGCTGACTGAATGGAAAAGTTCAGTTTAGGGTTTAAAACCCTAATGCTGACTAAAGGAAAGAGTTCAGTTTAGGGTTTAAAACCCTAATGCTGAGTAAAGGGAAAGTTCAGTTTAGGGTTTAAAACCCTAATACTGACTGGCTGGAAAGAGTTCAGTTTAGGGTTTAAAACCCTAATGCTGACTGAATGGAAAAAGTTCAGTTTAGGGTTTAAAACCTTAATAATGACTGAAGGAAAGAGTTCAGTTTAGGGTTTAAAACCCTAATGCTGACTGAATGGAAAAAGTTCAGTTTAGGGTTTAAAACCTTAATAATGACTGAAGGAAAAAGTTCAGTTTAGGGTTTAAAACCCTAATGTTGACTAAAGGGAAAGTTCAATTTAGGGTTTAAAACCCTAATACTGACTGGCTGGAAAGAGTTCAGTTTAGGGTTTAAAACCCTAATGCTGACTGAATGGAAAAAGTTATGTTTAGGGTTTAAAACCCTAATGCTAACTAAAGGAAAGAGTTCAGTTTAGGGTTTAAAACCCTAATGCTGACTGAATGGAAAAGTTCAGTTTACGGTTTAAAACCCTAATGTTGACTGAAGGAAAGAGTTCAGTTTAGGGTTTAAAACCCTAATGCTGACTAAAGGGAAAGTTCAGTTTAGGGTTTAAAACCCTAATACTGACTGGCTGGAAAGAGTTCAGTTTAGAGTTTAAAACCCTAATGCTGACTGAATGGAAAAAGTTCAGTTTAGGGTTTAAAACCCTAATACTAACTGAAGGAAAGAGTTCAGTTTAGGGTTTAAAACCCTAATGCTGACAAAAGGAAAAGTTCAGTTTAGGGTTTAAAACCCTAATACTGACTGGCTGGAAAGAGTTCAGTTTAGGGTTTAAAACCCTAATGCAGACTGAATGGAAAAGTTCAGTTTAGGGTTTAAAACCCTAATGCTGACTAAAGGAAAGAGTTTAGTTTAGGGTTTAAACCCTAATCCTGACTGAATGGAAAAGTTCAGTTTAGGGTTTAAAACCCTAATGCTGACTGAATAGAAAAAGTTCAGTTTAGGGTTTAAAACCCTAATGCTGACTAAAGGAAAAGTTCAGTTTAGGGTTTCAAACCCTAATACTGACTGGCTGGAAAGAGTTCAGTTTAAGGTTTAAAACCCTAATGTTGACTGAAAGGAAAAAGTTCAGTTTAGAGTTTAAAACCCTAATGCTGACTAAAGGAAAGAGTTCAGTTTAGGGTTTAAAACCCTAATGCTGATTGAATGGAAAAGTTCAGTTTAGGGTTTAAAACCCTAATGCTGACTGAAGGAAAGAGTTCAGTTTAGGGTTTAAAACCCTAATGCTGACTAAAGGGAAAGTTCAGTTTTGGGTTTAAAACCCTAATACTGACTGGCTGGAAAGAGTTCAGTTTAGGATTTAAAACCCTAATGCTGACTGAATGGAAAAAGTTCAGTTTAGGGTTTAAAACCCTAATACTGACTGAAGAAAAGAGTTCAGTTTAGGGTTTAAAACCCTAATTCTGATTAAAGGGAAAGTTCAGTTTAGGGTTTAAAACCCTAATACTGACTGGCTGGAAAGAGTTCAGTTTAGGGTTTAAAACCCTAATGCTGACTGAATGGAAAAAGTTCAGTTTAGGGTTTAAAACCCTAATGCAAACTAAAGGAAAGAGTTCAGTTTAGCTTTTAAAACCCTAATGCTGACTGAATGGAAAAGTTTAGTTTAGGGTTTAAAACCCTAATGCTGACTGAAAGAAAGAGTTCAGTTTAGGGTTTAAAACCCTAATGCTGACTAAAGGGAAAGTTCAGTTTAGGGTTTAAAACCCTAATACTGACTGGCTGGAAAGAGTTCAGTTTAGGGTTTAAAACCCTAATACTGACTGAATGGGAAAAAGTTCAGTTTAGGGTTTAAAACCCTAATGCTAACTAAAGGGAAAGTTCAGTTTAGGGTTTAAAACTCTAATACTGACTGGCTGGAAAGAGTTCAGTTTAGGGTTTAAAACCCTAATGCTGACTGAATGGAAAAAGTTCAGTTTGGGGTTTAAAACCCTAATGCTGACTAAAGGAAAAGTTCAGTTTAGGGTTTAAAACCCTAATACTGACTGGCTGGAAAGAGTTCAGTTTAAGGTTTAAAACCCTAATGCTGACTGAAAGGAAAAAGTTCAGTTTAGAGTTTAAAACCCTAATGCTGACTAAAGGAAAGAGTTCAGTTTAGGGTTTAAAACCCTAATGCTGACTAAATGGAAAAGTTCAGTTTAGGGTTTAAAACCCTAATGCTGACTGAAGGAAAGAGTTCAGTTTAGGGTTTAAAACCCTAATGCTGACTAAAGGGAAAGTTCAGTTTTGGGTTTAAAACCCTAATACTGACTGGCTGGAAAGAGTTCAGTTTAGGATTTAAAACCCTAATGCTGACTGAATGGAAAAAGTTCAGTTTAGGGTTTAAAACCCTAATACTGACTGAAGAAAAGAGTTCAG
This sequence comes from Nicotiana tabacum, assembly GCF_000715075.1. Taxonomy (NCBI): domain Eukaryota; kingdom Viridiplantae; phylum Streptophyta; class Magnoliopsida; order Solanales; family Solanaceae; genus Nicotiana; species Nicotiana tabacum. Next base: position 170,996 of record NW_027438362.1, on the reverse strand, counting down.
TTTAGGGTTTAAAACCCTAATTCTGATTAAAGGGAAAGTTCAGTTTAGGGTTTAAAACCCTAATACTGACTGGCTGGAAAGAGTTCAGTTTAGGGTTTAAAACCCTAATGCTGACTGAATGGAAAAAGTTCAGTTTAGGGTTTAAAACCCTAATGCAAACTAAAGGAAAGAGTTCAGTTTAGCTTTTAAAACCCTAATGCTGACTGAATGGAAAAGTTTAGTTTAGGGTTTAAAACCCTAATGCTGACTGAAAGAAAGAGTTTAGTTTAGGGTTTAAAACCCTAATGCTGACTAAAGGGAAAGTTCAGTTTAGGGTTTAAAACCCTAATACTGACTGGCTGGAAAGAGTTCAGTTTAGGGTTTAAAACCCTAATGCTGACTAAATGGAAAAAGTTCAGTTTAGGGTTTAAAACCTTAATAATGACTCAAGTAAAGAGTTCAGTTTAGGGTTTAAAACCCTAATGCTGACTGAATGGAAAAGTTCAGTTTAGGGTTTAAAACCCTAATGCTGAGTAAAAGGAAAGTTCAGTTTAGGGTTTAAAACCCTAATACTGACTGGCTGGAAAGAGTTCACTTTAGGGTTTAAAACCCTAATGCTGACTGAATGGAAAAAGTTCAGTTTAGGGTTTAAAACCTTAATAATGACTGAAGGAAAGAGTTCAGTTTAGGGTTTAAAACCCTAATGCTGACTGAATGGAAAAAGTTCAGTTTAGGGTTTAAAACCTTAATAATGACTGAAGGAAAAAGTTCAGTTTAGGGTTTAAAACCCTAATGTTGACTAAAGGGAAAGTTCAATTTAGGGTTTAAAACCCTAATACTGACTGGCTGGAAAGAGTTCAGTTTAGGGTTTAAAACCCTAATGCTGACTGAATGGAAAAAGTTATGTTTAGGGTTTAAAACCCTAATGCTGACTAAAGGAAAGAGTTCAGTTTAGGGGTTAAAACCCTAATGCTGACTGAATGGAAAAGTTCAGTTTACGGTTTAAAACCCTAATGCTGACTGAAGGAAAGAGTTCAGTTTAGGGTTTAAAACCCTAATGCTGACTAAAGGGAAAGTTCAGTTTAGGGTTTAAAACCCTAATACTGACTGGCTGGAAAGAGTTCAGTTTAGGGTTTAAAACCCTAATGCTGACTGAATGGAAAAAGTTCAGTTTAGGGTTTAAAACCCTAATACTAACTGAAGGAAAGAGTTCAGTTTAGGGTTTAAAACCCTAATGCTGACAAAAGGAAAAGTTCAGTTTAGGGTTTAAAACCCTAATACTGACTGGCTGGAAAGAGTTCAGTTTAGGGTTTAAAACCCTAATGCAGACTGAATGGAAAAGTTCAGTTTAGGGTTTAAAACCCTAATGCTGACTAAAGGAAAGAGTTTAGTTTAGGGTTTAAACCCTAATCCTGACTGAATGGAAAAGTTCAGTTTAGGGTTTAAAACCCTAATGCTGACTGAATAGAAAAAGTTCAGTTTAGGGTTTAAAACCCTAATGCTGACTAAAGGAAAAGTTCAGTTTAGGGTTTCAAACCCTAATACTGACTGGCTGGAAAGAGTTCAGTTTAAGGTTTAAAACCCTAATGTTGACTGAAAGGAAAAAGTTCAGTTTAGAGTTTAAAACCCTAATGCTGACTAAAGGAAAGAGTTCAGTTTAGGGTTTAAAACCCTAATGCTGATTGAATGGAAAAGTTCAGTTTAGGGTTTAAAACCCTAATGCTGACTGAAGGAAAGAGTTCAGTTTAGGGTTTAAAACCCTAATGCTGACTAAAGGGAAAGTTCAGTTTTGGGTTTAAAACCCTAATACTGACTGGCTGGAAAGAGTTCAGTTTAGGATTTAAAACCCTAATGCTGACTGAATGGAAAAAGTTCAGTTTAGGGTTTAAAACCCTAATACTGACTGAAGAAAAGAGTTCAGTTTAGGGTTTAAAACCCTAATTCTGATTAAAGGGAAAGTTCAGTTTAGGGTTTAAAACCCTAATACTGACTGGCTGGAAAGAGTTCAGTTTAGGGTTTAAAACCCTAATGCTGACTGAATGGAAAAAGTTCAGTTTAGGGTTTAAAACCCTAATGCAAACTAAAGGAAAGAGTTCAGTTTAGCTTTTAAAACCCTAATGCTGACTGAATGGAAAAGTTTAGTTTAGGGTTTAAAACCCTAATCCTGACTGAAAGAAAGAGTTCAGTTTAGGGTTTAAAACCCTAATGCTGACTAAAGGGAAAGTTCAGTTTAGGGTTTAAAACCCTAATACTGACTGGCTGGAAAGAGTTCAGTTTAGGGTTTAAAACCCTAATACTGACTGAATGGAAAAAGTTCAGTTTAGGGTTTAAAACCCTAATGCTAACTAAAGGGAAAGTTCAGTTTAGGGTTTAAAACTCTAATACTGACTGGCTGGAAAGAGTTCAGTTTAGGGTTTAAAACCCTAATGCTGACTGAATGGAAAAAGTTCAGTTTAGGGTTTAAAACCCTAATGCTGACTAAAGGAAAAGTTCAGTTTAGGGTTTAAAACCCTAATACTGACTGGCTGGAAAGAGTTCAGTTTAAGGTTTAAAACCCTAATGCTGACTGAAAGGAAAAAGTTCAGTTTAGAGTTTAAAACCCTAATGCTGACTAAAGGAAAGAGTTCAGTTTAGGGTTTAAAACCCTAATGCTGACTGAATGGAAAAGTTCAGTTTAGGGTTTAAAACCCTAATGCTGACTGAAGGAAAGAGTTCAGTTTAGGGTTTAAAACCCTAATGCTGACTAAAGGGAAAGTTCAGTTTTGGGTTTAAAACCCTAATACTGACTGGCTGGAAAGAGTTCAGTTTAGGATTTAAAACCCTAATGCTGACTGAATGGAAAAAGTTCAGTTTAGGGTTTAAAACCCTAATACTGACTGAAGAAAAGAGTTCAGTTTAGGGTTTAAAACCCTAATTCTGATTAAAGGGAAAGTTCAGTTTAGGGTTTAAAACCCTAATACTGACTGGCTGGAAAGAGTTCAGTTTAGGGTTTAAAACCCTAATGCTGACTGAATGGAAAAAGTTCAGTTTAGGGTTTAAAACCCTAATGCAAACTAAAGGAAAGAGTTCAGTTTAGCTTTTAAAACCCTAATGCTGACTGAATGGAAAAGTTTAGTTTAGGGTTTAAAACCCTAATGCTGACTGAAAGAAAGAGTTTAGTTTAGGGTTTAAAACCCTAATGCTGACTAAAGGGAAAGTTCAGTTTAGGGTTTAAAACCCTAATACTGACTGGCTGGAAAGAGTTCAGTTTAGGGTTTAAAACCCTAATGCTGACTAAATGGAAAAAGTTCAGTTTAGGGTTTAAAACCTTAATAATGACTGAAGGAAAGAGTTCAGTTTAGGGTTTAAAACCCTAATGCTGACTGAATGGAAAAAGTTCAGTTTAGGGTTTAAAACCTTAATAATGACTGAAGGAAAAAGTTCAGTTTAGGGTTTAAAACCCTAATGTTGACTAAAGGGAAAGTTCAATTTAGGGTTTAAAACCCTAATACTGACTGGCTGGAAAGAGTTCAGTTTAGGGTTTAAAACCCTAATGCTGACTGAATGGAAAAAGTTAATGTTTAGGGTTTAAAACCCTAATGCTGACTAAAGGAAAGAGTTCAGTTTAGGGGTTAAAACCCTAATGCTGACTGAATGGAAAAGTTCAGTTTACGGTTTAAAACCCTAATGCTGACTGAAGGAAAGAGTTCAGTTTAGGGTTTAAAACCCTAATGCTGACTAAAGGGAAAGTTCAGTTTAGGGTTTAAAACCCTAATACTGACTGGCTGGAAAGAGTTCAGTTTAGGGTTTAAAACCCTAATGCTGACTGAATGGAAAAAGTTCAGTTTAGGGTTTAAAACCCTAATACTAACTGAAGGAAAGAGTTCAGTTTAGGGTTTAAAACCCTAATGCTGACTAAAGGGAAAGTTCAGTTTTGGGTTTAAAACCCTAATACTGACTGGCTGGAAAGAGTTCAGTTTAGGATTTAAAACCCTAATGCTGACTGAATGGAAAAAGTTCAGTTTAGGGTTTAAAACCCTAATACTGACTGAAGAAAAGAGTTCAGTTTAGGGTTTAAAACCCTAATTCTGATTAAAGGGAAAGTTCAGTTTAGGGTTTAAAACCCTAATACTGACTGGCTGGAAAGAGTTCAGTTTAGGGTTTAAAACCCTAATGCTGACTGAATGGAAAAAGTTCAGTTTAGGGTTTAAAACCCTAATGCAAACTAAAGGAAAGAGTTCAGTTTAGCTTTTAAAACCCTAATGCTGACTGAATGGAAAAGTTTAGTTTAGGGTTTAAAACCCTAATGCTGACTGAAAGAAAGAGTTCAGTTTAGGGTTTAAAACCCTAATGCTGACTAAAGGGAAAGTTCAGTTTAGGGTTTAAAACCCTAATACTGACTGGCTGGAAAGAGTTCAGTTTAGGGTTTAAAACCCTAATACTGACTGAATGGAAAAAGTTCAGTTTAGGGTTTAAAACCCTAATGCTAACTAAAGGGAAAGTTCAGTTTAGGGTTTAAAACTCTAATACTGACTGGCTGGAAAGAGTTCAGTTTAGGGTTTAAAACCCTAATGCTGACTGAATGGAAAAAGTTCAGTTTAGGGTTTAAAACCCTAATGCTGACTAAAGGAAAAGTTCAGTTTAGGGTTTAAAACCCTAATACTGACTGGCTGGAAAGAGTTCAGTTTAAGGTTTAAAACCCTAATGCTGACTGAAAGGAAAAAGTTCAGTTTAGTGTTTAAAACCCTAATGCTGACTAAAGGAAAGAGTTCAGTTTAGGGTTTAAAACCCTAATGCTGACTGAATGGAAAAGTTCAGTTTAGGGTTTAAAACCCTAATGCTGACTGAAGGAAAGAGTTCAGTTTAGGGTTTAAAACCCTAATGCTGACTAAAGGGAAAGTTCAGTTTTGGGTTTAAAACCCTAATACTGACTGGCTGGAAAGAGTTCAGTTTAGGATTTAAAACCCTAATGCTGACTGAATGGAAAAAGTTCAGTTTAGGGTTTAAAACCCTAATACTGACTGAAGAAAAGAGTTCAGTTTAGGGTTTAAAACCCTAATTCTGATTAAAGGGAAAGTTCAGTTTAGGGTTTAAAACCCTAATACTGACTGGCTGGAAAGAGTTCAGTTTAGGGTTTAAAACCCTAATGCTGACTGAATGGAAAAAGTTCAGTTTAGGGTTTAAAACCCTAATGCAAACTAAAGGAAAGAGTTCAGTTTAGCTTTTAAAACCCTAATGCTGACTGAATGGAAAAGTTTAGTTTAGGGTTTAAAACCCTAATGCTGACTGAAAGAAAGAGTTTAGTTTAGGGTTTAAAACCCTAATGCTGACTAAAGGGAAAGTTCAGTTTAGGGTTTAAAACCCTAATACTGACTGGCTGGAAAGAGTTCAGTTTAGGGTTTAAAACCCTAATGCTGACTAAATGGAAAAAGTTCAGTTTAGGGTTTAAAACCTTAATAATGACTCAAGGAAAGAGTTCAGTTTAGGGTTTAAAACCCTAATGCTGACTGAATGGAAAAGTTCAGTTTAGGGTTTAAAACCCTAATGCTGACTAAAGGAAAGAGTTCAGTTTAGGGTTTAAAACCCTAATGCTGAGTAAAGGGAAAGTTCAGTTTAGGGTTTAAAACCCTAATACTGACTGGCTGGAAAGAGTTCAGTTTAGGGTTTAAAACCCTAATGCTGACTGAATGGAAAAAGTTCAGTTTAGGGTTTAAAACCTTAATAATGACTGAATGAAAGAGTTCAGTTTAGGGTTTAAAACCCTAATGCTGACTGAATGGAAAAAGTTCAGTTTAGGGTTTAAAACCTTAATAATGACTGAAGGAAAAAGTTCAGTTTAGGGTTTAAAACCCTAATGTTGACTAAAGGGAAAGTTCAATTTAGGGTTTAAAACCCTAATACTGACTGGCTGGAAAGAGTTCAGTTTAGGGTTTAAAACCCTAATGCTGACTGAATGGAAAAAGTTATGTTTAGGGTTTAAAACCCTAATGCTGACTAAAGGAAAGAGTTCAGTTTAGGGTTTAAAACCCTAATGCTGACTGAATGGAAAAGTTCAGTTTACGGTTTAAAACCCTAATGCTGACTGAAGGAAAGAGTTCAGTTTAGGGTTTAAAACCCTAATGCTGACTAAAGGGAAAGTTCAGTTTAGGGTTTAAAACCCTAATACTGACTGGCTGGAAAGAGTTCAGTTTAGGGTTTAAAACCCTAATGCTGACTGAATGGAAAAAGTTCAGTTTAGGGTTTAAAACCCTAATACTAACTGAAGGAAAGAGTTCAGTTTAGGGTTTAAAACCCTAATGCTGACAAAAGGAAAAGTTCAGTTTAGGGTTTAAAACCCTAATACTGACTGGCTGGAAAGAGTTCAGTTTAGGGTTTAAAACCCTAATGCAGACTGAATGGAAAAGTTCAGTTTAGGGTTTAAAACCCTAATGCTGACTAAAGGAAAGAGTTTAGTTTAGGGTTTAAACCCTAATCCTGACTGAATGGAAAAGTTCAGTTTAGGGTTTAAAACCCTAATGCTGACTGAATAGAAAAAGTTCAGTTTAGGGTTTAAAACCCTAATGCTGACTAAAGGAAAAGTTCAGTTTAGGGTTTCAAACCCTAATACTGACTGGCTGGAAAGAGTTCAGTTTAAGGTTTAAAACCCTAATGTTGACTGAAAGGAAAAAGTTCAGTTTAGAGTTTAAAACCCTAATGCTGACTAAAGGAAAGAGTTCAGTTTAGGGTTTAAAACCCTAATGCTGATTGAATGGAAAAGTTCAGTTTAGGGTTTAAAACCCTAATGATGACTGAAGGAAAGAGTTCAGTTTAGGGTTTAAAACTCTAATGCTGACTAAAGGGAAAGTTCAGTTTTGGGTTTAAAACCCTAATACTGACTGGCTGGAAAGAGTTCAGTTTAGGATTTAAAACCCTAATGCTGACTGAATGGAAAAAGTTCAGTTTAGGGTTTAAAACCCTAATACTGACTGAAGAAAAGAGTTCAGTTTAGGGTTTAAAACCCTAATTCTGATTAAAGGGAAAGTTCAGTTTAGGGTTTAAAACCCTAATACTGACTGGCTGGAAAGAGTTCAGTTTAGGGTTTAAAACCCTAATGCTGACTGAATGGAAAAAGTTCAGTTTAGGGTTTAAAACCCTAATGCAAACTAAAGGAAAGAGTTCAGTTTAGCTTTTAAAACCCTAATGCTGACTGAATGGAAAAGTTTAGTTTAGGGTTTAAAACCCTAATGCTGACTGAAAGAAAGAGTTCAGTTTAGGGTTTAAAACCCTAATGCTGACTAAAGGGAAAGTTCAGTTTAGGGTTTAAAACCCTAATACTGACTGGCTGGAAAGAGTTCAGTTTAGGGTTTAAAACCCTAATGCTGACTGAATGGAAAAAGTTCAGTTTAGGGTTTAAAACCCTAATACTAACTGAAGGAAAGAGTTCAGTTTAGGGTTTAAAACCCTAATGTTGACAAAAGGAAAAGTTCAGTTTAGGGTTTAAAACCCTAATACTGACTGGCTGGAAAGAGTTCAGTTTAGGGTTTAAAACCCTAATGCAGACTGAATGGAAAAGTTCAGTTTAGGGTTTAAAACCCTAATGCTGACTAAAGGAAAGAGTTTAGTTTAGGGTTTAAACCCTAATCCTGACTAAATGGAAAAGTTCAGTTTAGGGTTTAAAACCCTAATGCTGACTGAATAGAAAAAGTTCAGTTTAGGGTTTAAAACCCTAATGCTGACTAAAGGAAAAGTTCAGTTTAGGGTTTCAAACCCTAATACTGACTGGCTGGAAAGAGTTCAGTTTAAGGTTTAAAACCCTAATGTTGACTGAAAGGAAAAAGTTCAGTTTAGAGTTTAAAACCCTAATGCTGACTAAAGGAAAGAGTTCAGTTTAGGGTTTAAAACCCTAATGCTGATTGAATGGAAAAGTTCAGTTTAGGGTTTAAAACCCTAATGCTGACTGAAGGAAAGAGTTCAGTTTAGGGTTTAAAACCCTAATGCTGACTAAAGGGAAAGTTTAGTTTTGGGTTTAAAACCCTAATACTGACTGGCTGGAAAGAGTTCAGTTTAGGATTTGAAACCCTAATGCTGACTGAATGGAAAAAGTTCAGTTTAGGGTTTAAAACCCTAATACTGACTGAAGAAAAGAGTTCAGTTTAGGGTTTAAAACCCTAATTCTGATTAAAGGGAAAGTTCAGTTTAGGGTTTAAAACCCTAATACTGACTGGCTGGAAAGAGTTCAGTTTAGGGTTTAAAACCCTAATGCTGACTGAATGGAAAAAGTTCAGTTTAGGGTTTAAAACCCTAATGCAAACTAAAGGAAAGAGTTCAGTTTAGCTTTTAAAACCCTAATGCTGACTGAATGGAAAAGTTTACTTTAGGGTTTAAAACCCTAATGCTGACTGAAAGAAAGAGTTCAGTTTAGGGTTTAAAACCCTAATGCTGACTAAAGGGAAAGTTCAGTTTAGGGTTTAAAACCCTAATACTGACTGGCTGGAAAGAGTTCAGTTTAGGGTTTAAAACCCTAATGCTGACTGAATGGAAAAAGTTCAGTTTAGGGTTTAAAACCTTAATAATGACTCAAGGAAAGAGTTCAGTTTAGGGTTTAAAACCCTAATACTGACTGAATGGAAAAGTTCAGTTTAGGGTTTAAAACCCTAATGCTGACTAAAGGAAAGAGTTCAGTTTAGGGTTTAAAACCCTAATGCTGAGTAAAGGGAAAGTTCAGTTTAGGGTTTAAAACCCTAATACCGACTGGCTGGAAAGAGTTCAGTTTAGGGTTTAAAACCCTAATGCTGACTGAATGGAAAAAGTTCAGTTTAGGGTTTAAAACCTTAATAATGACTGAAGGAAAGAGTTCAGTTTAGGGTTTAAAACCCTAATGCTGACTGAATGGAAAAAGTTCAGTTTAGGGTTTAAAACCTTAATAATGACTGAAGGAAAGAGTTCAATTTAGGGTTTAAAACCCTAATGTTGACTAAAGGGAAAGTTTAGTTTAGGGTGTAAAACCCTAATACTGACTGGCTGGAAAGAGTTCAGTTTAGGGTTTAAAACCCTAATGCTGACTGAATGGAAAAAGTTCAGTTTAGGGTTTAAAACCCTAATGCTGACTAAAGGAAAGAGTTCAGTTTAGGGTTTAAAACCCTAATGCTGACTGAATGGAAAAGTTCAGTTTACGGTTTAAAACCCTAATGCTGACTGAAGGAAAGAGTTCAGTTTAGGGTTTAAAACCCTAATGCTGACTAAAGAGAAAGTTCAGTTTAGGGTTTAAAACCCTAATACTGACTGGCTGGAAAGAGTTCAGTTTAGGGTTTAAAACCCTAATGCTGACTGAATGGAAAAAGTTTAGTTTAGGGTTTAAAACCCTAATACTAACTGAAGGAAAGAGTTCAGTTTAGGGTTTAAAACCCTAATGCTGACAAAGGGAAAAGTTCAGTTTAGGGTTTAAAACCCTAATACTGACTGGCTGGAAAGAGTTCAGTTTAGGGTTTAAAACCCTAATGCTGACTGAATGGAAAAAGTTCAGTTTAGGGTTTAAAACCCTAATGCTGACTAAAGGAAAGAGTTCAGTTTAGGGTTTAAACCCTAATCCTGACTGAATGGAAAAGTTCAGTTTAGGGTTTAAAACCCTAATGCTAACTGAAGGAAAGAGTTCAGTTTAGGGTTTAAAACCCTAATGCTGACTAAAGGGAAATTTCAGTTTAGGGTTTAAAACCCTAATACTGACTGGCTGGAAAGAGTTTAATTTAGGGTTTAAAAGCTTAATGCTGACTGAATGGAAAAAGTTCAGTTTAGGGTTTAAAACCCTAATGCTGACTAAAGGAAAGAGTTCAGTTTAGGGTTTAAAACCCTAATGGTGACTGAATGGAAAAGTTCAGTTTAGGGTTTAAAACCCTAATACTGACTGGCTAGAAAGAGTTCAGTTTAGGGTTTAAAACTCTAATGCTGACTGAATGGAAAAAGTTCAGTTTAGGGTTTAAAATCTTAATGCTGACTAAGGAAAGAGTTCAGTTTAGGGTTTAAAACCCTAATGCTGAGTAAAGGGAAAGTTTAGTTTAGGGTTTAAAACCCTAATACTGACTGGCTGGAAAGAGTTCAGTTTAGGGTTTAAAACCATAATGCTGACTGAATGGAAAAAGTTCAGTTTAGGGTTTAAAACCTTAATAATGACTGAAGGAAAGAGTTCAGTTTAGGGTTTAAAACCCTAATGTTGACTAAAGGGAAAGTTCAGTTTAGGGTTTAAAACCCTAATACTGACTGGCTGGAAAGAGTTCAGTTTAGGGTTTAAAACCCTAATGTTGACTAAAGGAAAGAGTTTAGTTTAGGGTTTAAACCCTAATCCTGACTGAATGGAAAAGTTCAGTTTAGGGTTTAAAACCCTAATGCTGACTGAATGGAAAAAGTTCAGTTTAGGGTTTAAAACCCTAATGCTGACTAAAGGAAAAGTTCAGTTTAGGGTTTAAAACCCTAATACTGACTGGCTGGAAAGAGTTCAGTTTAGGGTTTAAAACCCTAATGCTGACTGAAAGGAAAAAGTTCAGTTTAGAGTTTAAAACCCTAATGCTGACTAAAGGAAAGAGTTCAGTTTAGGGTTTAAAACCCTAATGGTGACTGAATGGAAAAAGTTCAGTTTAGGGTTTAAAACCCTAATACTGACTGGCTAGAAAGAGTTCAGTTTAGGGTTTAAAACTCTAATGCTGACTGAATGGAAAAAGTTCAGTTTTGGGTTTAAAATCTTAATGCTGACTAAGGAAAGAGTTCAGTTTAGGGTTTAAAACCCTAATGCTGAGTAAAGGGAAAGTTCAGTTTAGGGTTTAAAACCCTAATACTGACTGGCTGGAAAGAGTTCAGTTTAGGGTTTAAAACCCTAATGCTGACTGAATGGAAAAAGTTCAGTTTAGGGTTTAAAACCTTAATAATGACTGAAGGAAAGAGTTTAGTTTAGGGTTTAAAACCCTAATGCTGACTGAATGGAAAAAGTTCAGTTTAGGGTTTAAAACCTTAATAATGACTGAAGGAAAGAGTTCAGTTTAGGGTTTAAAACCCTAATGTTGACTAAAGGGAAAGTTCAGTTTAGGGTTTAAAACCCTAATACTGACTGGCTGGAAAGAGTTCAGTTTAGGGTTTAAAACCCTAATGTTGACTAAAGGAAAGAGTTTAGTTTAGGGTTTAAACCCTAATCCTGACTGAATGGAAAAGTTCAGTTTAGGGTTTAAAACCCTAATGCTGACTGAATGGAAAAAGTTCAGTTTAGGGTTTAAAACCCTAATGCTGACTAAAGGAAAAGTTCAGTTTAGGGTTTAAAACCCTAATACTGACTGGCTGGAAAGAGTTCAGTTTAAGGTTTAAAACCCTAATGCTGACTGAAAGGAAAAAGTTCAGTTTAGAGTTTAAAACCCTAATGCTGACTAAAGGAAAGAGTTCAGTTTAGGGTTTAAAACCCTAATGCTGACTGAATGGAAAAGTTCAGTTTAGGGTTTAAAACCCTAATGCTGACTGAAGGAAAGAGTTCAGTTTAGGGTTTAAAACCCTAATGCTGACTAAAGGGAAAGTTCAATTTTGGGTTTAAAACCCTAATACTGACTGGCTGGAAAGAGTTCAGTTTAGGATTTAAAACCCTAATGCTGACTAAATGGAAAAAGTTCAGTTTAGGGTTTAAAACCCTAATACTGACTGAAGAAAAGAGTTCAGTTTAGGTTTTAAAACCCTAATTCTGATTAAAGGGAAAGTTCAGTTTAGGGTTTAAAACCCTAATACTGACTGGCTGGAAAGAGTTCAGTTTAGGGTTTAAAACCCTAATGCTGACTGAATGGAAAAAGTTCAGTTTAGGGTTTAAAACCCTAATGCAAACTAAAGGAAAGAGTTCAGTTTAGCTTTTAAAACCCTAATGCTGACTGAATGGAAAAGTTTAGATTAGGGTTTAAAACCCTAATGCTGACTGAAAGAAAGAGTTCAGTTTAGGGTTTAAAACCCTAATGCTGACTAAAGGAAAAGTTCAGTTTAGGGTTTAAAACCCTAATACTGACTGGCTGGAAAGAGTTCAGTTTAGGGTTTAAAACCCTAATGCTGACTGAATGGAAAAAGTTCAGTTTAGGGTTTAAAACCCTAATGCTGACTAAAGGGAAAGTTCAGTTTAGGGTTTAAAACCCTAATACTGACTGGCTGGAAAGAGTTCAGTTTAGGGTTTAAAACCCTAATGCTGACTGAATGGAAAAAGTTCAGTTTAGGGTTTAAAACCTTAATAATGACTCAAGGAAAGAGTTCAGTTTAGGGTTTAAAACCCTAATACTGACTGAATGGAAAAGTTCAGTTTAGGGTTTAAAACCCTAATGCTGACTAAAGGAAAGAGTTCAGTTTAGGGTTTAAAACCCTAATGCTGAGTAAAGGGAAAGTTCAGTTTAGGGTTTAAAACCCTAATACCGACTGGCTGGAAAGAGTTCAGTTTAGGGTTTAAAACCCTAATGCTGACTGAATGGAAAAAGTTCAGTTTAGGGTTTAAAACCTTAATAATGACTGAAGGAAAGAGTTCAGTTTAGGGTTTAAAACCCTAATGCTGACTGAATGGAAAAAGTTCAGTTTAGGGTTTAAAACCTTAATAATGACTGAAGGAAAGAGTTCAATTTAGGGTTTAAAACCCTAATGTTGACTAAAGGGAAAGTTTAGTTTAGGGTGTAAAACCCTAATACTGACTGGCTGGAAAGAGTTCAGTTTAGGGTTTAAAACCCTAATGCTGACTGAATGGAAAAAGTTCAGTTTAGGGTTTAAAACCCTAATGCTGACTAAAGGAAAGAGTTCAGTTTAGGGTTTAAAACCCTAATGCTGACTGAATGGAAAAGTTCAGTTTACGGTTTAAAACCCTAATGCTGACTGAAGGAAAGAGTTCAGTTTAGGGTTTAAAACCCTAATGCTGACTAAAGAGAAAGTTCAGTTTAGGGTTTAAAACCCTAATACTGACTGGCTGGAAAGAGTTCAGTTTAGGGTTTAAAACCCTAATGCTGACTGAATGGAAAAAGTTTAGTTTAGGGTTTAAAACCCTAATACTAACTGAAGGAAAGAGTTCAGTTTAGGGTTTAAAACCCTAATGCTGACAAAGGGAAAAGTTCAGTTTAGGGTTTAAAACCCTAATACTGACTGGCTGGAAAGAGTTCAGTTTAGGGTTTAAAACCCTAATGCTGACTGAATGGAAAAAGTTCAGTTTAGGGTTTAAAACCCTAATGCTGACTAAAGGAAAGAGTTCAGTTTAGGGTTTAAACCCTAATCCTGACTGAATGGAAAAGTTCAGTTTAGGGTTTAAAACCCTAATGCTAACTGAAGGAAAGAGTTCAGTTTAGGGTTTAAAACCCTAATGCTGACTAAAGGGAAATTTCAGTTTAGGGTTTAAAACCCTAATACTGACTGGCTGGAAAGAGTTTAATTTAGGGTTTAAAAGCTTAATGCTGACTGAATGGAAAAAGTTCAGTTTAGGGTTTAAAACCCTAATGCTGACTAAAGGAAAGAGTTCAGTTTAGGGTTTAAAACCCTAATGGTGACTGAATGGAAAAGTTCAGTTTAGGGTTTAAAACCCTAATACTGACTGGCTAGAAAGAGTTCAGTTTAGGGTTTAAAACTCTAATGCTGACTGAATGGAAAAAGTTCAGTTTAGGGTTTAAAATCTTAATGCTGACTAAGGAAAGAGTTCAGTTTAGGGTTTAAAACCCTAATGCTGAGTAAAGGGAAAGTTTAGTTTAGGGTTTAAAACCCTAATACTGACTGGCTGGAAAGAGTTCAGTTTAGGGTTTAAAACCATAATGCTGACTGAATGGAAAAAGTTCAGTTTAGGGTTTAAAACCTTAATAATGACTGAAGGAAAGAGTTCAGTTTAGGGTTTAAAACCCTAATGTTGACTAAAGGGAAAGTTCAGTTTAGGGTTTAAAACCCTAATACTGACTGGCTGGAAAGAGTTCAGTTTAGGGTTTAAAACCCTAATGTTGACTAAAGGAAAGAGTTTAGTTTAGGGTTTAAACCCTAATCCTGACTGAATGGAAAAGTTCAGTTTAGGGTTTAAAACCCTAATGCTGACTGAATGGAAAAAGTTCAGTTTAGGGTTTAAAACCCTAATGCTGACTAAAGGAAAAGTTCAGTTTAGGGTTTAAAACCCTAATACTGACTGGCTGGAAAGAGTTCAGTTTAAGGTTTAAAACCCTAATGCTGACTGAAAGGAAAAAGTTCAGTTTAGAGTTTAAAACCCTAATGCTGACTAAAGGAAAGAGTTCAGTTTAGGGTTTAAAACCCTAATGGTGACTGAATGGAAAAAGTTCAGTTTAGGGTTTAAAACCCTAATACTGACTGGCTAGAAAGAGTTCAGTTTAGGGTTTAAAACTCTAATGCTGACTGAATGGAAAAAGTTCAGTTTTGGGTTTAAAATCTTAATGCTGACTAAGGAAAGAGTTCAGTTTAGGGTTTAAAACCCTAATGCTGAGTAAAGGGAAAGTTCAGTTTAGGGTTTAAAACCCTAATACTGACTGGCTGGAAAGAGTTCAGTTTAGGGTTTAAAACCCTAATGCTGACTGAATGGAAAAAGTTCAGTTTAGGGTTTAAAACCTTAATAATGACTGAAGGAAAGAGTTTAGTTTAGGGTTTAAAACCCTAATGCTGACTGAATGGAAAAAGTTCAGTTTAGGGTTTAAAACCTTAATAATGACTGAAGGAAAGAGTTCAGTTTAGGGTTTAAAACCCTAATGTTGACTAAAGGGAAAGTTCAGTTTAGGGTTTAAAACCCTAATACTGACTGGCTGGAAAGAGTTCAGTTTAGGGTTTAAAACCCTAATGTTGACTAAAGGAAAGAGTTTAGTTTAGGGTTTAAACCCTAATCCTGACTGAATGGAAAAGTTCAGTTTAGGGTTTAAAACCCTAATGCTGACTGAATGGAAAAAGTTCAGTTTAGGGTTTAAAACCCTAATGCTGACTAAAGGAAAAGTTCAGTTTAGGGTTTAAAACCCTAATACTGACTGGCTGGAAAGAGTTCAGTTTAAGGTTTAAAACCCTAATGCTGACTGAAAGGAAAAAGTTCAGTTTAGAGTTTAAAACCCTAATGCTGACTAAAGGAAAGAGTTCAGTTTAGGGTTTAAAACCCTAATGCTGACTGAATGGAAAAGTTCAGTTTAGGGTTTAAAACCCTAATGCTGACTGAAGGAAAGAGTTCAGTTTAGGGTTTAAAACCCTAATGCTGACTAAAGGGAAAGTTCAATTTTGGGTTTAAAACCCTAATACTGACTGGCTGGAAAGAGTTCAGTTTAGGATTTAAAACCCTAATGCTGACTAAATGGAAAAAGTTCAGTTTAGGGTTTAAAACCCTAATACTGACTGAAGAAAAGAGTTCAGTTTAGGTTTTAAAACCCTAATTCTGATTAAAGGGAAAGTTCAGTTTAGGGTTTAAAACCCTAATACTGACTGGCTGGAAAGAGTTCAGTTTAGGGTTTAAAACCCTAATGCTGACTGAATGGAAAAAGTTCAGTTTAGGGTTTAAAACCCTAATGCAAACTAAAGGAAAGAGTTCAGTTTAGCTTTTAAAACCCTAATGCTGACTGAATGGAAAAGTTTAGATTAGGGTTTAAAACCCTAATGCTGACTGAAAGAAAGAGTTCAGTTTAGGGTTTAAAACCCTAATGCTGACTAAAGGAAAAGTTCAGTTTAGGGTTTAAAACCCTAATACTGACTGGCTGGAAAGAGTTCAGTTTAGGGTTTAAAACCCTAATGCTGACTGAATGGAAAAAGTTCAGTTTAGGGTTTAAAACCTTAATAATGACTCAAGGAAAGAGTTCAGTTTAGGGTTTAAAACCCTAATGCTGACTGAATGGAAAAGTTCAGTTTAGGGTTTAAAACCCTAATGCTGACTAAAGGAAAGAGTTTAGTTTAGGGTTTAAAACCCTAATGCTGAGTAAAGGGAAAGTTCAGTTTAGGGTTTAAAACCCTAATACTGACTGGCTGGAAAGAGTTCAGTTTAGGGTTTAAAACCCTAATGCTGACTGAATGGAAAAAGTTCAGTTTAGGGTTTAAAACCTTAATAATGACTGAAGGAAAGAGTTCAGTTTAGGGTTTAAAACCCTAATGCTGACTGAATGGAAAAAGTTCAGTTTAGGGTATAAAACCTTAATAATGACTGAAGGAAAGAGTTCAGTTTAGGGTTTAAAACCCTAATGTTGACTAAAGGGAAAGTTCAGTTTAGGGTTTAAAACCCTAATACTGACTGGCTGGAAAGAGTTCAGTTTAGGGTTTAAAACCCTAATGCTGACTGAATGGAAAAAGTTCAGTTTAGGGTTTAAAACCTTAATAATGACTCAAGGAAAGAGTTCAGTTTAGGGTTTAAAACCCTAATGCTGACTGAATGGAAAAGTTCAGTTTAGGGTTTAAAACCCTAATGCTGACTAAAGGAAAGAGTTTAGTTTAGGGTTTAAAACCCTAATGCTGAGTAAAGGGAAAGTTCAGTTTAGGGTTTAAAACCCTAATACTGACTGGCTGGAAAGAGTTCAGTTTAGGGTTTAAAACCCTAATGCTGACTGAATGGAAAAAGTTCAGTTTAGGGTTTAAAACCTTAATAATGACTGAAGGAAAGAGTTCAGTTTAGGGTTTAAAACCCTAATGCTGACTGAATGGAAAAAGTTCAGTTTAGGGTATAAAACCTTAATAATGACTGAAGGAAAGAGTTCAGTTTAGGGTTTAAAACCCTAATGTTGACTAAAGGGAAAGTTCAGTTTAGGGTTTAAAACCCTAATACTGACTGGCTGGAAAGAGTTCAGTTTAGGGTTTAAAACCCTAATGCTGACTGAATGGAAAAAGTTCAGTTTAGGGTTTAAAACCTTAATAATGACTCAAGGAAAGAGTTCAGTTTAGGGTTTAAAACCCTAATGCTGACTGAATGGAAAAGTTCAGTTTAGGGTTTAAAACCCTAATGCTGACTAAAGGAAAGAGTTTAGTTTAGGGTTTAAAACCCTAATGCTGAGTAAAGGGAAAGTTCAGTTTAGGGTTTAAAACCCTAATACTGACTGGCTGGAAAGAGTTCAGTTTAGGGTTTAAAACCCTAATGCTGACTGAATGGAAAAAGTTCAGTTTAGGGTTTAAAACCTTAATAATGACTGAAGGAAAGAGTTCAGTTTAGGGTTTAAAACCCTAATGCTGACTGAATGGAAAAAGTTCAGTTTAGGGTATAAAACCTTAATAATGACTGAAGGAAAGAGTTCAGTTTAGGGTTTAAAACCCTAATGTTGACTAAAGGGAAAGTTCAATTTAGGGTTTAAAACCCTAATACTGACTGGCTGGAAAGAGTTCAGTTTAGGGTTTAAAACCCTAATGCTGACTGAATGGAAAAAGTTCAGTTTAGGGTTTAAAACCCTAATGCTGACTAAAGGAAAGAGTTCAGTTTAGGGTTTAAAACCCTAATGCTGACTGAATGGAAAAGTTCAGTTTACGGTTTAAAACCCTAATGCTGACTGAAGGAAAGAGTTCAGTTTAGGGTTTAAAACCCTAATGCTGACTAAAGGGAAAGTTCAGTTTAGGGTTTAAATTCCTAATACTGACTGGCTGGAAAGAGTTCAGTTTAGGGTTTAAAACCCTAATGCTGACTGAATGGAAAAAGTTCAGTTTAGGGTTTAAAACCCTAATACTAACTGAAGGAAAGAGTTCAGTTTAGGGTTTAAAACCCTAATGCTGACAAAAGGAAAAGTTCAGTTTAGGGTTTAAAACCCTAATACTGACTGGCTGGAAAGAGTTCAGTTTAGGGTTTAAAACCCTAATGCTGACTGAATGGAAAAAGTTCAGTTTATGGTTTAAAACCCTAATGCTGACTAAAGGAAAAAGTTCAGTTTAGGGTTTAAACCCTAATCCTGACTGAATGGAAAAGTTCAGTTTAGGGTTTAAAACCCTAATACTGACTGAAGGAAAGAGTTCAGTTTAGGGTTTAAAACCCTAATGCTGACTAAAGGGAAATTTCAGTTTAGGGTTTAAAAACCTAATACTGACTGGCTGGAAAGAGTTTAGTTTAGGGTTTAAAACCTTAATGCTGACTGAATGGAAAAAGTTCAGTTTAGGGTTTAAAACCCTAATGCTGACTAAAGGAAAGAGTTCAGTTTAGGGTTTAAAACCCTAATGGTGACTGAATGGATAAGTTCAGTTTAGGGTTTAAAACCCTAATACTGACTGGCTAGAAAGAGTTCAGTTTAGGGTTTAAAACCCTAATGCTGACTGAATGGAAAAAGTTCAGTTTAGGGTTTAAAACCCTAATGATGACTAAGGAAAGAGTTCAGTTTATGGTTTAAAACCCTAATGCTGAGTAAAGGGAAAGTTCAGTTTAGGGTTTAAAACCCTAATACTGACTGGCTGGAAAGAGTTCAGTTTAGGGTTTAAAACCCTAATGCTGACTGAATGGAAAAAGTTCAGTTTAGGGTTTAAAACCTTAATAATGACTGAAGGAAAGAGTTCAGTTTAGGGTTTAAAACCCTAATGTTGACTAAAGGGAAAGTTCAGTTTAGGGTTTAAAACCCTAATACTGACTGGCTGGAAAGAGTTCAGTTTAGGGTTTAAAACCCTAATGCTGACTAAAGGAAAGAGTTCAGTTTAGGGTTTAAACCCTAATCCTGACTGAATGGAAAAGTTTAGATTAGGGTTTAAAACCCTAATGCTGACTGAATGGAAAAAGTTCAGTTTAGGGTTTAAAACCCTAATGCTGACTAAAGGAAAAGTTCAGTTTAGGGTTTAAAACCCTAATACTGACTGGCTGGAAAGAGTTCAGTTTAAGGTTTAAAACCCTAATGCTGACTGAAAGGAAAAAGTTCAGTTTAGAGTTTAAAACCCTAATGCTGACTAAATGAAAGAGTTCAGTTTAGGGTTTAAAACCCTAATGCTGACTGAATGGAAAAGTTCAGTTTAGGGTTTAAAACCCTAATGCTGACTGAAGGAAAGAGTTCAGTTTAGGGTTTAAAACCCTAATGCTGACTAAAGGGAAAGTTCAGTTTTGGGTTTAAAACCCTAATACTGACTGGCTGGAAAGAGTTCAGTTTAGGATTTAAAACCCTAATGCTGACTAAATGGAAAAAGTTCAGTTTAGGGTTTAAAACCTTAATAATGACTCAAGGAAAGAGTTCAGTTTAGGGTTTAAAACCCTAATTCTGATTAAAGGGAAAGTTCAGTTTAGGGTTTAAAACCCTAATACTGACTGGCTGGAAAGAGTTCAGTTTAGGGTTTAAAACCCTAATGCTGACTGAATGGAAAAAGTTCAGTTTAGGGTTTAAAACCCTAATGCAAACTAAAGGAAAGAGTTCAGTTTAGCTTTTAAAACCCTAATGCTGACTGAATGGAAAAGTTTAGATTAGGGTTTAAAACCCTAATGCTGACTGAAAGAAAGAGTTCAGTTTAGGGTTTAAAACCCTAATGCTGACTAAAGGAAAAGTTCAGTTTAGGGTTTAAAACCCTAATACTGACTGGCTGGAAAGAGTTCAGTTTAGGGTATAAAACCCTAATGCTGACTGAATGGAAAAAGTTCAGTTTAGGGTTTAAAACCTTAATAATGACTCAAGGAAAGAGTTCAGTTTAGGGTTTAAAACCCTAATGCTGACTGAATGGAAAAGTTCAGTTTAGGGTTTAAAACCCTAATGCTGACTAAAGGAAAGAGTTTAGTTTAGGGTTTAAAACCCTAATGCTGAGTAAAGGGAAAGTTCAGTTTAGGGTTTAAAACCCTAATACTGACTGGCTGGAAAGAGTTCAGTTTAGGGTTTAAAACCCTAATGCTGACTGAATGGAAAAAGTTCAGTTTAGGGTTTAAAACCTTAATAATGAATGAAGGAAAGAGTTCAGTTTATGGTTTAAAACCCTAATGCTGACTGAATGGAAAAAGTTCAGTTTAGGGTATAAAACCTTAATAATGACTGAAGGAAAGAGTTCAGTTTAGGGT
The DNA here is from genome assembly GCF_000715075.1 of Nicotiana tabacum. Taxonomy (NCBI): domain Eukaryota; kingdom Viridiplantae; phylum Streptophyta; class Magnoliopsida; order Solanales; family Solanaceae; genus Nicotiana; species Nicotiana tabacum. The sequence continues at coordinate 151,141 of NW_027438362.1, read as the reverse complement.
TTAAAACCCTAATGTTGACTAAAGGGAAAGTTCAGTTTAGGGTTTAAAACCCTAATACTGACTGGCTGGAAAGAGTTCAGTTTAGGGTTTAAAACCCTAATGCTGACTGAATGGAAAAAGTTCAGTTTAGGGTTTAAAACCCTAATGCTGACTAAAGGAAAGAGTTCAGTTTAGGGTTTAAAACCCTAATGCTGACTTAATGGAAAAGTTCAGTTTACGGTTTAAAACCCTAATGCTGACTGAAGGAAAGAGTTCAGTTTAGGGTTTAAAACCCTAATGCTGACTAAAGGGAAAGTTCAGTTTAGGGTTTAAAACCCTAATACTGACTGGCTGGAAAGAGTTCAGTTTAGGGTTTAAAACCTTAATGCTGACTGAATGGAAAAAGTTCAGTTTAGGGTTTAAAACCCTAATACTAACTGAAGGAAAGAGTTCAGTTTAGGGTTTAAAACCCTAATGCTGACAAAAGGAAAAGTTCAGTTTAGGGTTTAAAACCCTAATACTGACTGGCTGGAAAGAGTTCAGTTTAGGGTTTAAAACCCTAATGCTGACTGAATGGAAAAAGTTCAGTTTATGGTTTAAAACCCTAATGCTGACTAAAGGAAAAAGTTCAGTTTAGGGTTTAAACCCTAATCCTGACTGAATGGAAAAGTTCAGTTTAGGGTTTAAAACCCTAATCCTGACTGAAGGAAAGAGTTCAGTTTAGGGTTTAAAACCCTAATGCTGACTAAAGGGAAATTTCAGTTTAGGGTTTAAAACCCTAATACTGACTGGCTGGAAAGAGTTTAGTTTAGGGTTTAAAACCTTAATGCTGACTGAATGGAAAAAGTTCAGTTTAGGGTTTAAAACCCTAATGCTGACTAAAGGAAAGAGTTCAGTTTAGGGTTTAAAACCCTAATGGTGACTGAATGGATAAGTTCAGTTTAGGGTTTAAAACCCTAATACTGACTGGCTAGAAAGAGTTCAGTTTAGGGTTTAAAACCCTAATGCTGACTGAATGGAAAAAGTTCAGTTTAGGGTTTAAAACCCTAATGCTGACTAAGGAAAGAGTTCAGTTTAGGGTTTAAAACCCTAATGCTGAGTAAAGGGAAAGTTCAGTTTAGGGTTTAAAACCCTAATACTGACTGGCTGGAAAGAGTTCAGTTTAAGGTTTAAAACCCTAATGCTGACTGAAAGGAAAAAGTTCAGTTTAGGGTTTAAAACCCTAATGCTGACTAAAGGGAAAGTTCAGTTTTGGGTTTAAAACCCTAATACTGACTGGCTGGAAAGAGTTCAGTTTAGGATTTAAAACCCTAATGCTGACTAAATGGAAAAAGTTCAGTTTAGGGTTTAAAACCCTAATACTGACTGAAGAAAAGAGTTCAGTTTAGGTTTTAAAACCCTAATTCTGATTAAAGGGAAAGTTCAGTTTAGGGTTTAAAACCCTAATACTGACTGGCTGGAAAGAGTTCAGTTTAGGGTTTAAAACCCTAATGCTGACTGAATGGAAAAAGTTCAGTTTAGGGTTTAAAACCCTAATGCAAACTAAAGGAAAGAGTTCAGTTTAGCTTTTAAAACCCTAATGCTGACTGAATGGAAAAGTTTAGATTAGGGTTTAAAACCCTAATGCTGACTGAAAGAAAGAGTTCAGTTTAGGGTTTAAAACCCTAATGCTGACTAAAGGAAAAGTTCAGTTTAGGGTTTAAAACCCTAATACTGACTGGCTGGAAAGAGTTCAGTTTAGGGTTTAAAACCCTAATGCTGACTGAATGGAAAAAGTTCAGTTTAGGGTTTAAAACCTTAATAATGACTCAAGGAAAGAGTTCAGTTTAGGGTTTAAAACCCTAATGCTGACTGAATGGAAAAGTTCAGTTTAGGGTTTAAAACCCTAATGCTGACTAAAGGAAAGAGTTTAGTTTAGGGTTTAAAACCCTAATGCTGAGTAAAGGGAAAGTTCAGTTTAGGGTTTAAAACCCTAATACTGACTGGCTGGAAAGAGTTCAGTTTAGGGTTTAAAACCCTAATGCTGACTGAATGGAAAAAGTTCAGTTTAGGGTTTAAAACCTTAATAATGACTGAAGGAAAGAGTTCAGTTTAGGGTTTAAAACCCTAATGCTGACTGAATGGAAAAAGTTCAGTTTAGGGTATAAAACCTTAATAATGACTGAAGGAAAGAGTTCAGTTTAGGGTTTAAAACCCTAATGTTGACTAAAGGGAAAGTTCAGTTTAGGGTTTAAAACCCTAATACTGACTGGCTGGAAAGAGTTCAGTTTAGGGTTTAAAACCCTAATGCTGACTGAATGGAAAAAGTTCAGTTTAGGGTTTAAAACCTTAATAATGACTCAAGGAAAGAGTTCAGTTTAGGGTTTAAAACCCTAATGCTGACTGAATGGAAAAGTTCAGTTTAGGGTTTAAAACCCTAATGCTGACTAAAGGAAAGAGTTTAGTTTAGGGTTTAAAACCCTAATGCTGAGTAAAGGGAAAGTTCAGTTTAGGGTTTAAAACCCTAATACTGACTGGCTGGAAAGAGTTCAGTTTAGGGTTTAAAACCCTAATGCTGACTGAATGGAAAAAGTTCAGTTTAGGGTTTAAAACCTTAATAATGACTGAAGGAAAGAGTTCAGTTTAGGGTTTAAAACCCTAATGCTGACTGAATGGAAAAAGTTCAGTTTAGGGTATAAAACCTTAATAATGACTGAAGGAAAGAGTTCAGTTTAGGGTTTAAAACCCTAATGTTGACTAAAGGGAAAGTTCAGTTTAGGGTTTAAAACCCTAATACTGACTGGCTGGAAAGAGTTCAGTTTAGGGTTTAAAACCCTAATGCTGACTGAATGGAAAAAGTTCAGTTTAGGGTTTAAAACCCTAATGCTGACTAAAGGAAAGAGTTCAGTTTAGGGTTTAAAACCCTAATGCTGACTGAATGGAAAAGTTCAGTTTACGGTTTAAAACCCTAATGCTGACTGAAGGAAAGAGTTCAGTTTAGGGTTTAAAACCCTAATGCTGACTAAAGGGAAAGTTCAGTTTAGGGTTTAAATTCCTAATACTGACTGGCTGGAAAGAGTTCAGTTTAGGGTTTAAAACCCTAATGCTGACTGAATGGAAAAAGTTCAGTTTAGGGTTTAAAACCCTAATACTAACTGAAGGAAAGAGTTCAGTTTAGGGTTTAAAACCCTAATGCTGACAAAAGGAAAAGTTCAGTTTAGGGTTTAAAACCCTAATACTGACTGGCTGGAAAGAGTTCAGTTTAGAGTTTAAAACCCTAATGCTGACTGAATGGAAAAAGTTCAGTTTATGGTTTAAAACCCTAATGCTGACTAAAAGAAAAAGTTCAGTTTAGGGTTTAAACCCTAATCCTGACTGAATGGAAAAGTTCAGTTTAGGGTTTAAAACCCTAATGCTGACTGAAGGAAAGAGTTCAGTTTAGGGTTTAAAACCCTAATGCTGACTAAAGGGAAATTTCAGTTTAGGGTTTAAAACCCTAATACTGACTGGCTGGAAAGAGTTTAGTTTAGGGTTTAAAACCTTAATGCTGACTGAATGGAAAAAGTTCAGTTTAGGGTTTAAAACCCTAATGCTGACTAAAGGAAAGAGTTCAGTTTAGGGTTTAAAACCCTAATGGTGACTGAATGGATAAGTTCAGTTTAGGGTTTAAAACCCTAATACTGACTGGCTAGAAAGAGTTCAGTTTAGGGTTTAAAACCCTAATGCTGACTGAATGGAAAAAGTTCAGTTTAGGGTTTAAAACCCTAATGATGACTAAGGAAAGAGTTCAGTTTAGGGTTTAAAACCCTAATGCTGAGTAAAGGGAAAGTTCAGTTTAGGGTTTAAAACCCTAATACTGACTGGCTGGAAAGAGTTCAGTTTAGGGTTTAAAACCCTAATGCTGACTGAATGGAAAAAGTTCAGTTTAGGGTTTAAAACCTTAATAATGACTGAAGGAAAGAGTTCAGTTTAGGGTTTAAAACCCTAATGTTGACTAAAGGGAAAGTTCAGTTTAGGGTTTAAAACCCTAATACTGACTGGCTGGAAAGAGTTCAGTTTAGGGTTTAAAACCCTAATGCTGACTAAAGGAAAGAGTTTAGTTTAGGGTTTAAACCCTAATCCTGACTGAATGGAAAAGTTCAGTTTAGGGTTTAAAACCCTAATGCTGACTGAATGGAAAAAGTTCAGTTTAGGGTTTAAAACCCTAATGCTGACTAAAGGAAAAGTTCAGTTTAGGGTTTAAAACCCTAATACTGACAGGCTGGAAAGAGTTCAGTTTAAGGTTTAAAACCCTAATGCTGACTGAAAGGAAAAAGTTCAGTTTAGAGTTTAAAACCCTAATGCTGACTAAAGGAAAGAGTTCAGTTTAGGGTTTAAAACCCTAATGCTGACTGAATGGAAAAGTTTAGTTTAGGGTTTAAAACCCTAATGCTGACTGAAGGAAAGAGTTCAGTTTAGGGTTTAAAACCCTAATGCTGACTAAAGGGAAAGTTCAGTTTTGGGTTTAAAACCCTAATACTGACTGGCTGGAAAGAGTTCAGTTTAGGATTTAAAACCCTAATGCTGACTAAATGGAAAAAGTTCAGTTTAGGGTTTAAAACCTTAATAATGACTCAAGGAAAGAGTTCAGTTTAGGGTTTAAAACCCTAATTCTGATTAAAGGGAAAGTTCAGTTTAGGGTTTAAAACCCTAATACTGACTGGCTGGAAAGAGTTCAGTTTAGGGTTTAAAACCCTAATGCTGACTGAATGGAAAAAGTTCAGTTTAGGGTTTAAAACCCTAATGCAAACTAAAGGAAAGAGTTCAGTTTAGCTTTTAAAACCCTAATGCTGACTGAATGGAAAAGTTTAGATTAGGGTTTAAAACCCTAATGCTGACTGAAAGAAAGAGTTCAGTTTAGGGTTTAAAACCCTAATGCTGACTAAAGGAAAAGTTCAGTTTAGGGTTTAAAACCCTAATACTGACTGGCTGGAAAGAGTTCAGTTTAAGGTTTAAAACCCTAATGCTGACTGAAAGGAAAAAGTTCAGTTTAGAGTTTAAAACCCTAATGCTGACTAAATGAAAGAGTTCAGTTTAGGGTTTAAAACCCTAATGCTGACTGAATGGAAAAGTTCAGTTTAGGGTTTAAAACCCTAATGCTGACTGAAGGAAAGAGTTCAGTTTAGGGTTTAAAACCCTAATGCTGACTAAAGGGAAAGTTCAGTTTTGGGTTTAAAACCCTAATACTGACTGGCTGGAAAGAGTTCAGTTTAGGGTTTAAAACCCTAATGCTGACTAAAGGGAAAGTTCAGTTTTGGGTTTAAAACCCTAATACTGACTGGCTGGAAAGAGTTCAGTTTAGGGTTTAAAACCCTAATGCTGACTGAATGGAAAAAGTTCAGTTTAGGGTTTAAAACCCTAATGCTGACTAAAGGAAAGAGTTCAGTTTAGGGTTTAAAACCCTAATGCTGACTGAATGGAAAAGTTCAGTTTACGGTTTAAAACCCTAATGCTGACTGAAGGAAAGAGTTCAGTTTAGGGTTTAAAACCCTAATGCTGACTAAAGGGAAAGTTCAGTTTAGGGTTTAAATTCCTAATACTGACTGGCTGGAAAGAGTTCAGTTTAGGGTTTAAAACCCTAATGCTGACTGAATGGAAAAAGTTCAGTTTAGGGTTTAAAACCCTAATACTAACTGAAGGAAAGAGTTCAGTTTAGGGTTTAAAACCCTAATGCTGACAAAAGGAAAAGTTCAGTTTAGGGTTTAAAACCCTAATACTGACTGGCTGGAAAGAGTTCAGTTTAGAGTTTAAAACCCTAATGCTGACTGAATGGAAAAAGTTCAGTTTATGGTTTAAAACCCTAATGCTGACTAAAAGAAAAAGTTCAGTTTAGGGTTTAAACCCTAATCCTGACTGAATGGAAAAGTTCAGTTTAGGGTTTAAAACCCTAATGCTGACTGAAGGAAAGAGTTCAGTTTAGGGTTTAAAACCCTAATGCTGACTAAAGGGAAATTTCAGTTTAGGGTTTAAAACCCTAATACTGACTGGCTGGAAAGAGTTTAGTTTAGGGTTTAAAACCTTAATGCTGACTGAATGGAAAAAGTTCAGTTTAGGGTTTAAAACCCTAATGCTGACTAAAGGAAAGAGTTCAGTTTAGGGTTTAAAACCCTAATGGTGACTGAATGGATAAGTTCAGTTTAGGGTTTAAAACCCTAATACTGACTGGCTAGAAAGAGTTCAGTTTAGGGTTTAAAACCCTAATGCTGACTGAATGGAAAAAGTTCAGTTTAGGGTTTAAAACCCTAATGATGACTAAGGAAAGAGTTCAGTTTAGGGTTTAAAACCCTAATGCTGAGTAAAGGGAAAGTTCAGTTTAGGGTTTAAAACCCTAATACTGACTGGCTGGAAAGAGTTCAGTTTAGGGTTTAAAACCCTAATGCTGACTGAATGGAAAAAGTTCAGTTTAGGGTTTAAAACCTTAATAATGACTGAAGGAAAGAGTTCAGTTTAGGGTTTAAAACCCTAATGTTGACTAAAGGGAAAGTTCAGTTTAGGGTTTAAAACCCTAATACTGACTGGCTGGAAAGAGTTCAGTTTAGGGTTTAAAACCCTAATGCTGACTAAAGGAAAGAGTTTAGTTTAGGGTTTAAACCCTAATCCTGACTGAATGGAAAAGTTCAGTTTAGGGTTTAAAACCCTAATGCTGACTGAATGGAAAAAGTTCAGTTTAGGGTTTAAAACCCTAATGCTGACTAAAGGAAAAGTTCAGTTTAGGGTTTAAAACCCTAATACTGACAGGCTGGAAAGAGTTCAGTTTAAGGTTTAAAACCCTAATGCTGACTGAAAGGAAAAAGTTCAGTTTAGAGTTTAAAACCCTAATGCTGACTAAAGGAAAGAGTTCAGTTTAGGGTTTAAAACCCTAATGCTGACTGAATGGAAAAGTTTAGTTTAGGGTTTAAAACCCTAATGCTGACTGAAGGAAAGAGTTCAGTTTAGGGTTTAAAACCCTAATGCTGACTAAAGGGAAAGTTCAGTTTTGGGTTTAAAACCCTAATACTGACTGGCTGGAAAGAGTTCAGTTTAGGATTTAAAACCCTAATGCTGACTAAATGGAAAAAGTTCAGTTTAGGGTTTAAAACCTTAATAATGACTCAAGGAAAGAGTTCAGTTTAGGGTTTAAAACCCTAATTCTGATTAAAGGGAAAGTTCAGTTTAGGGTTTAAAACCCTAATACTGACTGGCTGGAAAGAGTTCAGTTTAGGGTTTAAAACCCTAATGCTGACTGAATGGAAAAAGTTCAGTTTAGGGTTTAAAACCCTAATGCAAACTAAAGGAAAGAGTTCAGTTTAGCTTTTAAAACCCTAATGCTGACTGAATGGAAAAGTTTAGATTAGGGTTTAAAACCCTAATGCTGACTGAAAGAAAGAGTTCAGTTTACGGTTTAAAACCCTAATGCTGACTAAAGGAAAAGTTCAGTTTAGGGTTTAAAACCCTAATACTGACTGGCTGGAAAGAGTTCAGTTTAAGGTTTAAAACCCTAATGCTGACTGAAAGGAAAAAGTTCAGTTTAGAGTTTAAAACCCTAATGCTGACTAAATGAAAGAGTTCAGTTTAGGGTTTAAAACCCTAATGCTGACTGAATGGAAAAGTTCAGTTTAGGGTTTAAAACCCTAATGCTGACTGAAGGAAAGAGTTCAGTTTAGGGTTTAAAACCCTAATGCTGACTAAAGGGAAAGTTCAGTTTTGGGTTTAAAACCCTAATACTGACTGGCTGGAAAGAGTTCAGTTTAGGATTTAAAACCCTAATGCTGACTAAATGGAAAAAGTTCAGTTTAGGGTTTAAAACCTTAATAATGACTCAAGGAAAGAGTTCAGTTTAGGGTTTAAAACCCTAATTCTGATTAAAGGGAAAGTTCAGTTTAGGGTTTAAAACCCTAATACTGACTGGCTGGAAAGAGTTCAGTTTAGGGTTTAAAACCCTAATGCTGACTGAATGGAAAAAGTTCAGTTTAGGGTTTAAAACCCTAATGCAAACTAAAGGAAAGAGTTCAGTTTAGCTTTTAAAACCCTAATGCTGACTGAATGGAAAAGTTTAGATTAGGGTTTAAAACCCTAATGCTGACTGAAAGAAAGAGTTCAGTTTAGGGTTTAAAACCCTAATGCTGACTAAAGGAAAAGTTCAGTTTAGGGTTTAAAACCCTAATACTGACTGGCTGGAAAGAGTTCAGTTTAGGGTATAAAACCCTAATGCTGACTGAATGGAAAAAGTTCAGTTTAGGGTTTAAAACCTTAATAATGACTCAAGGAAAGAGTTCAGTTTAGGGTTTAAAACCCTAATGCTGACTGAATGGAAAAGTTCAGTTTAGGGTTTAAAACCCTAATGCTGACTAAAGGAAAGAGTTTAGTTTAGGGTTTAAAACCCTAATGCTGAGTAAAGGGAAAGTTCAGTTTAGGGTTTAAAACCCTAATACTGACTGGCTGGAAAGAGTTCAGTTTAGGGTTTAAAACCCTAATGCTGACTGAATGGAAAAAGTTCAGTTTAGGGTTTAAAACCTTAATAATGAATGAAGGAAAGAGTTCAGTTTATGGTTTAAAACCCTAATGCTGACTGAATGGAAAAAGTTCAGTTTAGGGTATAAAACCTTAATAATGACTGAAGGAAAGAGTTCAGTTTAGGGTTTAAAACCCTAATGTTGACTAAAGGGAAAGTTCAGTTTAGGGTTTAAAACCCTAATGCTGACTGAATGGAAAAAGTTCAGTTTAGGGTTTAAAACCCTAATGCTGACTAAAGGAAAGAGTTCAGTTTAGGGTTTAAAACCCTAATGCTGACTTAATGGAAAAGTTCAGTTTACGGTTTAAAACCCTAATGCTGACTGAAGGAAAGAGTTCAGTTTAGGGTTTAAAACCCTAATGCTGACTAAAGGGAAAGTTCAGTTTAGGGTTTAAAACCCTAATACTGACTGGCTGGAAAGAGTTCAGTTTAGGGTTTAAAACCTTAATGCTGACTGAATGGAAAAAGTTCAGTTTAGGGTTTAAAACCCTAATACTAACTGAAGGAAAGAGTTCAGTTTAGGGTTTAAAACCCTAATGCTGACAAAAGGAAAAGTTCAGTTTAGGGTTTAAAACCCTAATACTGACTGGCTGGAAAGAGTTCAGTTTAGGGTTTAAAACCCTAATGCTGACTGAATGGAAAAAGTTCAGTTTATGGTTTAAAACCCTAATGCTGACTAAAGGAAAAAGTTCAGTTTAGGGTTTAAACCCTAATCCTGACTGAATGGAAAAGTTCAGTTTAGGGTTTAAAACCCTAATCCTGACTGAAGGAAAGAGTTCAGTTTAGGGTTTAAAACCCTAATGCTGACTAAAGGGAAATTTCAGTTTAGGGTTTAAAACCCTAATACTGACTGGCTGGAAAGAGTTTAGTTTAGGGTTTAAAACCTTAATGCTGACTGAATGGAAAAAGTTCAGTTTAGGGTTTAAAACCCTAATGCTGACTAAAGGAAAGAGTTCAGTTTAGGGTTTAAAACCCTAATGGTGACTGAATGGATAAGTTCAGTTTAGGGTTTAAAACCCTAATACTGACTGGCTAGAAAGAGTTCAGTTTAGGGTTTAAAACCCTAATGCTGACTGAATGGAAAAAGTTCAGTTTAGGGTTTAAAACCCTAATGCTGACTAAGGAAAGAGTTCAGTTTAGGGTTTAAAACCCTAATGCTGAGTAAAGGGAAAGTTCAGTTTAGGGTTTAAAACCCTAATACTGACTGGCTGGAAAGAGTTCAGTTTAAGGTTTAAAACCCTAATGCTGACTGAAAGGAAAAAGTTCAGTTTAGGGTTTAAAACCCTAATGCTGACTAAAGGGAAAGTTCAGTTTTGGGTTTAAAACCCTAATACTGACTGGCTGGAAAGAGTTCAGTTTAGGATTTAAAACCCTAATGCTGACTAAATGGAAAAAGTTCAGTTTAGGGTTTAAAACCCTAATACTGACTGAAGAAAAGAGTTCAGTTTAGGTTTTAAAACCCTAATTCTGATTAAAGGGAAAGTTCAGTTTAGGGTTTAAAACCCTAATACTGACTGGCTGGAAAGAGTTCAGTTTAGGGTTTAAAACCCTAATGCTGACTGAATGGAAAAAGTTCAGTTTAGGGTTTAAAACCCTAATGCAAACTAAAGGAAAGAGTTCAGTTTAGCTTTTAAAACCCTAATGCTGACTGAATGGAAAAGTTTAGATTAGGGTTTAAAACCCTAATGCTGACTGAAAGAAAGAGTTCAGTTTAGGGTTTAAAACCCTAATGCTGACTAAAGGAAAAGTTCAGTTTAGGGTTTAAAACCCTAATACTGACTGGCTGGAAAGAGTTCAGTTTAGGGTTTAAAACCCTAATGCTGACTGAATGGAAAAAGTTCAGTTTAGGGTTTAAAACCTTAATAATGACTCAAGGAAAGAGTTCAGTTTAGGGTTTAAAACCCTAATGCTGACTGAATGGAAAAGTTCAGTTTAGGGTTTAAAACCCTAATGCTGACTAAAGGAAAGAGTTTAGTTTAGGGTTTAAAACCCTAATGCTGAGTAAAGGGAAAGTTCAGTTTAGGGTTTAAAACCCTAATACTGACTGGCTGGAAAGAGTTCAGTTTAGGGTTTAAAACCCTAATGCTGACTGAATGGAAAAAGTTCAGTTTAGGGTTTAAAACCTTAATAATGACTGAAGGAAAGAGTTCAGTTTAGGGTTTAAAACCCTAATGCTGACTGAATGGAAAGTTCAGTTTAGGGTTTAAAACCCTAATACTGACTGGCTGGAAAGAGTTCAGTTTAGGGTTTAAAACCCTAATGCTGACTGAATGGAAAAAGTTCAGTTTAGGGTTTAAAACCTTAATAATGACTCAAGGAAAGAGTTCAGTTTAGGGTTTAAAACCCTAATGCTGACTGAATGGAAAAGTTCAGTTTAGGGTTTAAAACCCTAATGCTGACTAAAGGAAAGAGTTTAGTTTAGGGTTTAAAACCCTAATGCTGAGTAAAGGGAAAGTTCAGTTTAGGGTTTAAAACCCTAATACTGACTGGCTGGAAAGAGTTCAGTTTAGGGTTTAAAACCCTAATGCTGACTGAATGGAAAAAGTTCAGTTTAGGGTTTAAAACCTTAATAATGACTGAAGGAAAGAGTTCAGTTTAGGGTTTAAAACCCTAATGCTGACTGAATGGAAAAAGTTCAGTTTAGGGTATAAAACCTTAATAATGACTGAAGGAAAGAGTTCAGTTTAGGGTTTAAAACCCTAATGTTGACTAAAGGGAAAGTTCAGTTTAGGGTTTAAAACCCTAATACTGACTGGCTGGAAAGAGTTCAGTTTAGGGTTTAAAACCCTAATGCTGACTGAATGGAAAAAGTTCAGTTTAGGGTTTAAAACCCTAATGCTGACTAAAGGAAAGAGTTCAGTTTAGGGTTTAAAACCCTAATGCTGACTGAATGGAAAAGTTCAGTTTACGGTTTAAAACCCTAATGCTGACTGAAGGAAAGAGTTCAGTTTAGGGTTTAAAACCCTAATGCTGACTAAAGGGAAAGTTCAGTTTAGGGTTTAAATTCCTAATACTGACTGGCTGGAAAGAGTTCAGTTTAGGGTTTAAAACCCTAATGCTGACTGAATGGAAAAAGTTCAGTTTAGGGTTTAAAACCCTAATACTAACTGAAGGAAAGAGTTCAGTTTAGGGTTTAAAACCCTAATGCTGACAAAAGGAAAAGTTCAGTTTAGGGTTTAAAACCCTAATACTGACTGGCTGGAAAGAGTTCAGTTTAGAGTTTAAAACCCTAATGCTGACTGAATGGAAAAAGTTCAGTTTATGGTTTAAAACCCTAATGCTGACTAAAAGAAAAAGTTCAGTTTAGGGTTTAAACCCTAATCCTGACTGAATGGAAAAGTTCAGTTTAGGGTTTAAAACCCTAATGCTGACTGAAGGAAAGAGTTCAGTTTAGGGTTTAAAACCCTAATGCTGACTAAAGGGAAATTTCAGTTTAGGGTTTAAAACCCTAATACTGACTGGCTGGAAAGAGTTTAGTTTAGGGTTTAAAACCTTAATGCTGACTGAATGGAAAAAGTTCAGTTTAGGGTTTAAAACCCTAATGCTGACTAAAGGAAAGAGTTCAGTTTAGGGTTTAAAACCCTAATGGTGACTGAATGGATAAGTTCAGTTTAGGGTTTAAAACCCTAATACTGACTGGCTAGAAAGAGTTCAGTTTAGGGTTTAAAACCCTAATGCTGACTGAATGGAAAAAGTTCAGTTTAGGGTTTAAAACCCTAATGATGACTAAGGAAAGAGTTCAGTTTAGGGTTTAAAACCCTAATGCTGAGTAAAGGGAAAGTTCAGTTTAGGGTTTAAAACCCTAATACTGACTGGCTGGAAAGAGTTCAGTTTAGGGTTTAAAACCCTAATGCTGACTGAATGGAAAAAGTTCAGTTTAGGGTTTAAAACCTTAATAATGACTGAAGGAAAGAGTTCAGTTTAGGGTTTAAAACCCTAATGTTGACTAAAGGGAAAGTTCAGTTTAGGGTTTAAAACCCTAATACTGACTGGCTGGAAAGAGTTCAGTTTAGGGTTTAAAACCCTAATGCTGACTAAAGGAAAGAGTTTAGTTTAGGGTTTAAACCCTAATCCTGACTGAATGGAAAAGTTCAGTTTAGGGTTTAAAACCCTAATGCTGACTGAATGGAAAAAGTTCAGTTTAGGGTTTAAAACCCTAATGCTGACTAAAGGAAAAGTTCAGTTTAGGGTTTAAAACCCTAATACTGACAGGCTGGAAAGAGTTCAGTTTAAGGTTTAAAACCCTAATGCTGACTGAAAGGAAAAAGTTCAGTTTAGAGTTTAAAACCCTAATGCTGACTAAAGGAAAGAGTTCAGTTTAGGGTTTAAAACCCTAATGCTGACTGAATGGAAAAGTTTAGTTTAGGGTTTAAAACCCTAATGCTGACTGAAGGAAAGAGTTCAGTTTAGGGTTTAAAACCCTAATGCTGACTAAAGGGAAAGTTCAGTTTTGGGTTTAAAACCCTAATACTGACTGGCTGGAAAGAGTTCAGTTTAGGATTTAAAACCCTAATGCTGACTAAATGGAAAAAGTTCAGTTTAGGGTTTAAAACCTTAATAATGACTCAAGGAAAGAGTTCAGTTTAGGGTTTAAAACCCTAATTCTGATTAAAGGGAAAGTTCAGTTTAGGGTTTAAAACCCTAATACTGACTGGCTGGAAAGAGTTCAGTTTAGGGTTTAAAACCCTAATGCTGACTGAATGGAAAAAGTTCAGTTTAGGGTTTAAAACCCTAATGCAAACTAAAGGAAAGAGTTCAGTTTAGCTTTTAAAACCCTAATGCTGACTGAATGGAAAAGTTTAGATTAGGGTTTAAAACCCTAATGCTGACTGAAAGAAAGAGTTCAGTTTAGGGTTTAAAACCCTAATGCTGACTAAAGGAAAAGTTCAGTTTAGGGTTTAAAACCCTAATACTGACTGGCTGGAAAGAGTTCAGTTTAGGGTATAAAACCCTAATGCTGACTGAATGGAAAAAGTTCAGTTTAGGGTTTAAAACCTTAATAATGACTCAAGGAAAGAGTTCAGTTTAGGGTTTAAAACCCTAATGCTGACTGAATGGAAAAGTTCAGTTTAGGGTTTAAAACCCTAATGCTGACTAAAGGAAAGAGTTTAGTTTAGGGTTTAAAACCCTAATGCTGAGTAAAGGGAAAGTTCAGTTTAGGGTTTAAAACCCTAATACTGACTGGCTGGAAAGAGTTCAGTTTAGGGTTTAAACCCTAATCCTGACTGAATGGAAAAGTTCAGTTTAGGGTTTAAAACCCTAATGCTGACTGAATGGAAAAAGTTCAGTTTAGGGTTTAAAACCCTAATGCTGACTAAATGGAAAAGTTCAGTTTAGGGTTTAAAACCCTAATGCTGACTGAAGGAAAGAGTTCAGTTTAGGGTTTAAAACCCTAATGCTGACTGAAGGAAAGAGTTCAGTTTAGGGTTTAAAACCCTAATGCTGACTAAAGGGAAAGTTCAGTTTTGGGTTTAAAACCCTAATACTGACTGGCTGGAAAGAGTTCAGTTTAGGATTTAAAACCCTAATGCTAACTGAATGGAAAAAGTTCAGTTTAGGGTTTAAAACCCTAATACTGACTGAAGAAAAGAGTTCAGTTTAGGGTTTAAAACCCTAGTTCTGATTAAAGGGAAAGTTCAGTTTAGGGTTTAAAACCCTAATACTGACTGGCTGGAAAGAGTTCAGTTTAGGGTTTAAACCCTAATCCTGACTGAATGGAAAAGTTCAGTTTAGGGTTTAAAACCCTAATGCTGACTGAATGGAAAAAGTTCAGTTTAGGGTTTAAAACCCTAATGCTGACTAAATGGAAAAGTTCAGTTTAGGGTTTAAAACCCTAATGCTGACTGAATGGAAAAGTTCAGTTTATGGTTTAAAACCCTAATGCTGACTGAAGGAAAGAGTTCAGTTTAGGGTTTAAAACCCTAATGCTGACTAAAGGGAAAGTTCAGTTTTGGGTTTAAAACCCTAATACTGACTGGCTGGAAAGAGTTCAGTTTAGGATTTAAAACCCTAATGCTAACTGAATGGAAAAAGTTCAGTTTAGGGTTTAAAACCCTAATACTGACTGAAGAAAAGAGTTCAGTTTAGGGTTTAAAACCCTAATTCTGATTAAAGGGAAAGTTCAGTTTAGGGTTTAAAACCCTAATACTGACTGGCTGGAAAGAGTTCAGTTTAGGGTTTAAAACCCTAATGCTGACTGAATGGAAAAAGTTCAGTTTAGGGTTTAAAACCCTAATGCAAACTAAAGGAAAGAGTTCAGTTTAGCTTTTAAAACCCTAATGCTGACTGAATGGAAAAGTTTAGTTTAGGGTTTAAAACCCTAATGCTGACTGAAAGAAAGAGTTTAGTTTAGGGTTTAAAACCCTAATGCTGACTAAAGGGAAAGTTCAGTTTAGGGTTTAAAACCCTAATACTGACTGGCTGGAAAGAGTTCAGTTTAGGGTTTAAAACCCTAATGCTGACTAAATGGAAAAAGTTCAGTTTACGGTTTAAAACCTTAATAATGACTCAAGGAAAGAGTTCAGTTTAGGGTTTAAAACCCTAATGCTGACTGAATGGAAAAGTTCAGTTTAGGGTTTAAAACCCTAATGCTGACTAAAGGAAAGAGTTCAGTTTAGGGTTTAGAACCCTAATGCTGAGTAAAGGGAAAGTTCAGTTTAGGGTTTAAAACCCTAATACTGACTGGCTGGAAAGAGTTCAGTTTAGGGTTTAAAACCCTAATGCTGACTGAATGGAAAAAGTTCAGTTTAGGGTTTAAAACCTTAATAATGACTGAAGGAAAGAGTTCAGTTTAGGGTTTAAAACCCTAATGCTGACTGAATGGAAAAAGTTCAGTTTAGGGTTTAAAACCTTAATAATGACTGAAGGAAAAAGTTCAGTTTAGGGTTTAAAACCCTAATGTTGACTAAAGGGAAAGTTCAATTTAGGGTTTAAAACCCTAATACTGACTGGCTGGAAAGAGTTTAGTTTAGGGTTTAAAACCCTAATGCTGACTGAATGGAAAAAGTTATGTTTAGGGTTTAAAACCCTAATGCTAACTAAAGGAAAGAGTTCAGTTTAGGGTTTAAAACCCTAATGCTGACTGAATGGAAAAGTTCAGTTTACGGTTTAAAACCCTAATGTTGACTGAAGGAAAGAGTTCAGTTTAGGGTTTAAAACCCTAATGCTGACTAAAGGGAAAGTTCAGTTTAGGGTTTAAAACCCTAATACTGACTGGCTGGAAAGAGTTCAGTTTAGAGTTTAAAACCCTAATGCTGACTGAATGGAAAAAGTTCAGTTTAGGGTTTAAAACCCTAATACTAACTGAAGGAAAGAGTTCAGTTTAGGGTTTAAAACCCTAATGCTGACAAAAGGAAAAGTTCAGTTTAGGGTTTAAAACCCTAATACTGACTGGCTGGAAAGAGTTCAGTTTAGGGTTTAAAACCCTAATGCAGACTGAATGGAAAAGTTCAGTTTAGGGTTTAAAACCCTAATGCTGACTAAAGGAAAGAGTTTAGTTTAGGGTTTAAACCCTAATCCTGACTGAATGGAAAAGTTCAGTTTAGGGTTTAAAACCCTAATGCTGACTGAATAGAAAAAGTTCAGTTTAGGGTTTAAAACCCTAATGCTGACTAAAGGAAAAGTTCAGTTTAGGGTTTCAAACCCTAATACTGACTGGCTGGAAAGAGTTCAGTTTAAGGTTTAAAACCCTAATGTTGACTGAAAGGAAAAAGTTCAGTTTAGAGTTTAAAACCCTAATGCTGACTAAAGGAAAGAGTTCAGTTTAGGGTTTAAAACCCTAATGCTGATTGAATGGAAAAGTTCAGTTTAGGGTTTAAAACCCTAATGCTGACTGAAGGAAAGAGTTCAGTTTAGGGTTTAAAACCCTAATGCTGACTAAAGGGAAAGTTCAGTTTTGGGTTTAAAACCCTAATACTGACTGGCTGGAAAGAGTTCAGTTTAGGATTTAAAACCCTAATGCTGACTGAATGGAAAAAGTTCACTTTAGGGTTTAAAACCCTAATACTGACTGAAGAAAAGAGTTTAGTTTAGGGTTTAAAACCCTAATGCTGACTAAAGGGAAAGTTCAGTTTTGGGTTTAAAACCCTAATACTGACTGGCTGGAAAGAGTTCAGTTTAGGATTTAAAACCCTAATGCTGACTAAATGGAAAAAGTTCAGTTTAGGGTTTAAAACCTTAATAATGACTCAAGGAAAGAGTTCAGTTTAGGGTTTAAAACCCTAATTCTGATTAAAGGGAAAGTTCAGTTTAGGGTTTAAAACCCTAATACTGACTGGCTGGAAAGAGTTCAGTTTAGGGTTTAAAACCCTAATGCTGACTGAATGGAAAAAGTTCAGTTTAGGGTTTAAAACCCTAATGCAAACTAAAGGAAAGAGTTCAGTTTAGCTTTTAAAACCCTAATGCTGACTGAATGGAAAAGTTTAGATTAGGGTTTAAAACCCTAATGCTGACTGAAAGAAAGAGTTCAGTTTAGGGTTTAAAACCCTAATGCTGACTAAAGGAAAAGTTCAGTTTAGGGTTTAAAACCCTAATACTGACTGGCTGGAAAGAGTTCAGTTTAGGGTATAAAACCCTAATGCTGACTGAATGGAAAAAGTTCAGTTTAGGGTTTAAAACCTTAATAATGACTCAAGGAAAGAGTTCAGTTTAGGGTTTAAAACCCTAATGCTGACTGAATGGAAAAGTTCAGTTTAGGGTTTAAAACCCTAATGCTGACTAAAGGAAAGAGTTTAGTTTAGGGTTTAAAACCCTAATGCTGAGTAAAGGGAAAGTTCAGTTTAGGGTTTAAAACCCTAATACTGACTGGCTGGAAAGAGTTCAGTTTAGGGTTTAAACCCTAATCCTGACTGAATGGAAAAGTTCAGTTTAGGGTTTAAAACCCTAATGCTGACTGAATGGAAAAAGTTCAGTTTAGGGTTTAAAACCCTAATGCTGACTAAATGGAAAAGTTCAGTTTAGGGTTTAAAACCCTAATGCTGACTGAAGGAAAGAGTTCAGTTTAGGGTTTAAAACCCTAATGCTGACTGAAGGAAAGAGTTCAGTTTAGGGTTTAAAACCCTAATGCTGACTAAAGGGAAAGTTCAGTTTTGGGTTTAAAACCCTAATACTGACTGGCTGGAAAGAGTTCAGTTTAGGATTTAAAACCCTAATGCTAACTGAATGGAAAAAGTTCAGTTTAGGGTTTAAAACCCTAATACTGACTGAAGAAAAGAGTTCAGTTTAGGGTTTAAAACCCTAGTTCTGATTAAAGGGAAAGTTCAGTTTAGGGTTTAAAACCCTAATACTGACTGGCTGGAAAGAGTTCAGTTTAGGGTTTAAACCCTAATCCTGACTGAATGGAAAAGTTCAGTTTAGGGTTTAAAACCCTAATGCTGACTGAATGGAAAAAGTTCAGTTTAGGGTTTAAAACCCTAATGCTGACTAAATGGAAAAGTTCAGTTTAGGGTTTAAAACCCTAATGCTGACTGAATGGAAAAGTTCAGTTTATGGTTTAAAACCCTAATGCTGACTGAAGGAAAGAGTTCAGTTTAGGGTTTAAAACCCTAATGCTGACTAAAGGGAAAGTTCAGTTTTGGGTTTAAAACCCTAATACTGACTGGCTGGAAAGAGTTCAGTTTAGGATTTAAAACCCTAATGCTAACTGAATGGAAAAAGTTCAGTTTAGGGTTTAAAACCCTAATACTGACTGAAGAAAAGAGTTCAGTTTAGGGTTTAAAACCCTAATTCTGATTAAAGGGAAAGTTCAGTTTAGGGTTTAAAACCCTAATACTGACTGGCTGGAAAGAGTTCAGTTTAGGGTTTAAAACCCTAATGCTGACTGAATGGAAAAAGTTCAGTTTAGGGTTTAAAACCCTAATGCAAACTAAAGGAAAGAGTTCAGTTTAGCTTTTAAAACCCTAATGCTGACTGAATGGAAAAGTTTAGTTTAGGGTTTAAAACCCTAATGCTGACTGAAAGAAAGAGTTTAGTTTAGGGTTTAAAACCCTAATGCTGACTAAAGGGAAAGTTCAGTTTAGGGTTTAAAACCCTAATACTGACTGGCTGGAAAGAGTTCAGTTTAGGGTTTAAAACCCTAATGCTGACTAAATGGAAAAAGTTCAGTTTACGGTTTAAAACCTTAATAATGACTCAAGGAAAGAGTTCAGTTTAGGGTTTAAAACCCTAATGCTGACTGAATGGAAAAGTTCAGTTTAGGGTTTAAAACCCTAATGCTGACTAAAGGAAAGAGTTCAGTTTAGGGTTTAGAACCCTAATGCTGAGTAAAGGGAAAGTTCAGTTTAGGGTTTAAAACCCTAATACTGACTGGCTGGAAAGAGTTCAGTTTAGGGTTTAAAACCCTAATGCTGACTGAATGGAAAAAGTTCAGTTTAGGGTTTAAAACCTTAATAATGACTGAAGGAAAGAGTTCAGTTTAGGGTTTAAAACCCTAATGCTGACTGAATGGAAAAAGTTCAGTTTAGGGTTTAAAACCTTAATAATGACTGAAGGAAAAAGTTCAGTTTAGGGTTTAAAACCCTAATGTTGACTAAAGGGAAAGTTCAATTTAGGGTTTAAAACCCTAATACTGACTGGCTGGAAAGAGTTTAGTTTAGGGTTTAAAACCCTAATGCTGACTGAATGGAAAAAGTTATGTTTAGGGTTTAAAACCCTAATGCTAACTAAAGGAAAGAGTTCAGTTTAGGGTTTAAAACCCTAATGCTGACTGAATGGAAAAGTTCAGTTTACGGTTTAAAACCCTAATGTTGACTGAAGGAAAGAGTTCAGTTTAGGGTTTAAAACCCTAATGCTGACTAAAGGGAAAGTTCAGTTTAGGGTTTAAAACCCTAATACTGACTGGCTGGAAAGAGTTCAGTTTAGAGTTTAAAACCCTAATGCTGACTGAATGGAAAAAGTTCAGTTTAGGGTTTAAAACCCTAATACTAACTGAAGGAAAGAGTTCAGTTTAGGGTTTAAAACCCTAATGCTGACAAAAGGAAAAGTTCAGTTTAGGGTTTAAAACCCTAATACTGACTGGCTGGAAAGAGTTCAGTTTAGGGTTTAAAACCCTAATGCAGACTGAATGGAAAAGTTCAGTTTAGGGTTTAAAACCCTAATGCTGACTAAAGGAAAGAGTTTAGTTTAGGGTTTAAACCCTAATCCTGACTGAATGGAAAAGTTCAGTTTAGGGTTTAAAACCCTAATGCTGACTGAATAGAAAAAGTTCAGTTTAGGGTTTAAAACCCTAATGCTGACTAAAGGAAAAGTTCAGTTTAGGGTTTCAAACCCTAATACTGACTGGCTGGAAAGAGTTCAGTTTAAGGTTTAAAACCCTAATGTTGACTGAAAGGAAAAAGTTCAGTTTAGAGTTTAAAACCCTAATGCTGACTAAAGGAAAGAGTTCAGTTTAGGGTTTAAAACCCTAATGCTGATTGAATGGAAAAGTTCAGTTTAGGGTTTAAAACCCTAATGCTGACTGAAGGAAAGAGTTCAGTTTAGGGTTTAAAACCCTAATGCTGACTAAAGGAAAAGTTCAGTTTAGGGTTTAAAACCCTAATACTGACTGGCTGAAAGAGTTCAGTTTAGGATTTAAAACCCTAATGCTGACTGAATGGAAAAAGTTCACTTTAGGGTTTAAAACCCTAATACTGACTGAAAAAAAGAGTTTAGTTTAGGGTTTAAAACCCTAATTCTGATTAAAGGGAAAGTTCAGTTTAGGGTTTAAAACCCTAATACTGACTGGCTGGAAAGAGTTCAGTTTAGGGTTTAAAACCCTAATGCTGACTGAATGGAAAAAGTTCAGTTTAGGGTTTAAAACCCTAATGCAAACTAAAGGAAAGAGTTCAGTTTAGCTTTTAAAACCCTAATGCTGACTGAATGGAAAAGTTTAGTTTAGGGTTTAAAACCCTAATGCTGACTGAAAGAAAGAGTTCAGTTTAGGGTTTAAAACCCTAATGCTGACTAAAGGGAAAGTTCAGTTTAGGGTTTAAAACCCTAATGCTGACTGAATGGAAAAAGTTTAGTTTAGGGTTTAAAACCCTAATACTGACTGAATGGGAAAAAGTTCAGTTTAGGGTTTAAAACCCTAATGCTAACTAAAGGGAAAGTTCAGTTTAGGGTTTAAAACTCTAATACTGACTGGCTGGAAAGAGTTCAGTTTAGGGTTTAAAACCCTAATGCTGACTGAATGGAAAAAGTTCAGTTTAGGGTTTAAAACCCTAATGCTGACTAAAGGAAAAGTTCAGTTTAGGGTTTAAAACCCTAATACTGACTGGCTGGAAAGAGTTCAGTTTAAGGTTTAAAACCCTAATGCTGACTGAAAGGAAAAAGTTCAGTTTAGAGTTTAAAACCCTAATGCTGACTAAAGGAAAGAGTTCAGTTTAGGGTTTAAAACCCTAATGCTGACTAAATGGAAAAGTTCAGTTTAGGGTTTAAAACCCTAATGCTGACTGAAGGAAAGAGTTCAGTTTAGGGTTTAAAACCCTAATGCTGACTAAAGGGAAAGTTCAGTTTTGGGTTTAAAACCCTAATACTGACTGGCTGGAAAGAGTTCAGTTTAGGATTTAAAACCCTAATGCTGACTGAATGGAAAAAGTTCAGTTTAGGGTTTAAAACCCTAATACTGACTGAAGAAAAGAGTTCAGTTTAGGGTTTAAAACCCTAATTCTGATTAAAGGGAAAGTTCAGTTTAGGGTTTAAAACCCTAATACTGACTGGCTGGAAAGAGTTCAGTTTAGGGTTTAAAACCCTAATGCTGACTGAATGGAAAAAGTTCAGTTTAGGGTTTAAAACCCTAATGCAAACTAAAGGAAAGAGTTCAGTTTAGCTTTTAAAACCCTAATGCTGACTGAATGGAAAAGTTTAGTTTAGGGTTTAAAACCCTAATGCTGACTGAAAGAAAGAGTTTAGTTTAGGGTTTAAAACCCTAATGCTGACTAAAGGGAAAGTTCAGTTTAGGGTTTAAAACCCTAATACTGACTGGCTGGAAAGAGTTCAGTTTAGGGTTTAAAACCCTAATGCTGACTAAATGGAAAAAGTTCAGTTTAGGGTTTAAAACCTTAATAATGACTCAAGTAAAGAGTTCAGTTTAGGGTTTAAAACCCTAATGCTGACTGAATGGAAAAGTTCAGTTTAGGGTTTAAAACCCTAATGCTGACTAAAGGAAAGAGTTCAGTTTAGGGTTTAAAACCCTAATGCTAAGTAAAGGGAAAGTTCAGTTTAGGGTTTAAAACCCTAATACTGACTGGCTGGAAAGAGTTCACTTTAGGGTTTAAAACCCTAATGCTGACTGAATGGAAAAAGTTCAGTTTAGGGTTTAAAACCTTAATAATGACTGAAGGAAAGAGTTCAGTTTAGGGTTTAAAACCCTAATGCTGACTGAATGGAAAAAGTTCAGTTTAGGGTTTAAAACCTTAATAATGACTGAAGGAAAAAGTTCAGTTTAGGGTTTAAAACCCTAATGTTGACTAAAGGGAAAGTTCAATTTAGGGTTTAAAACCCTAATACTGACTGGCTGGAAAGAGTTCAGTTTAGGGTTTAAAACCCTAATGCTGACTGAATGGAAAAAGTTATGTTTAGGGTTTAAAACCCTAATGCTGACTAAAGGAAAGAGTTCAGTTTAGGGGTTAAAACCCTAATGCTGACTGAATGGAAAAGTTCAGTTTACGGTTTAAAACCCTAATGCTGACTGAAGGAAAGAGTTCAGTTTAGGGTTTAAAACCCTAATGCTGACTAAAGGGAAAGTTCAGTTTAGGGTTTAAAACCCTAATACTGACTGGCTGGAAAGAGTTCAGTTTAGGGTTTAAAACCCTAATGCTGACTGAATGGAAAAAGTTCAGTTTAGGGTTTAAAACCCTAATACTAACTGAAGGAAAGAGTTCAGTTTAGGGTTTAAAACCCTAATGCTGACAAAAGGAAAAGTTCAGTTTAGGGTTTAAAACCCTAATACTGACTGGCTGGAAAGAGTTCAGTTTAGGGTTTAAAACCCTAATGCAGACTGAATGGAAAAGTTCAGTTTAGGGTTTAAAACCCTAATGCTGACTAAAGGAAAGAGTTTAGTTTAGGGTTTAAACCCTAATCCTGACTGAATGGAAAAGTTCAGTTTAGGGTTTAAAACCCTAATGCTGACTGAATAGAAAAAGTTCAGTTTAGGGTTTAAAACCCTAATGCTGACTAAAGGAAAAGTTCAGTTTAGGGTTTCAAACCCTAATACTGACTGGCTGGAAAGAGTTCAGTTTAAGGTTTAAAACCCTAATGTTGACTGAAAGGAAAAAGTTCAGTTTAGAGTTTAAAACCCTAATGCTGACTAAAGGAAAGAGTTCAGTTTAGGGTTTAAAACCCTAATGCTGATTGAATGGAAAAGTTCAGTTTAGGGTTTAAAACCCTAATGCTGACTGAAGGAAAGAGTTCAGTTTAGGGTTTAAAACCCTAATGCTGACTAAAGGGAAAGTTCAGTTTTGGGTTTAAAACCCTAATACTGACTGGCTGGAAAGAGTTCAGTTTAGGATTTAAAACCCTAATGCTGACTGAATGGAAAAAGTTCAGTTTAGGGTTTAAAACCCTAATACTGACTGAAGAAAAGAGTTCAGTTTAGGGTTTAAAACCCTAATTCTGATTAAAGGGAAAGTTCAGTTTAGGGTTTAAAACCCTAATACTGACTGGCTGGAAAGAGTTCAGTTTAGGGTTTAAAACCCTAATGCTGACTGAATGGAAAAAGTTCAGTTTAGGGTTTAAAACCCTAATGCAAACTAAAGGAAAGAGTTCAGTTTAGCTTTTAAAACCCTAATGCTGACTGAATGGAAAAGTTTAGTTTAGGGTTTAAAACCCTAATGCTGACTGAAAGAAAGAGTTCAGTTTAGGGTTTAAAACCCTAATGCTGACTAAAGGGAAAGTTCAGTTTAGGGTTTAAAACCCTAATACTGACTGGCTGGAAAGAGTTCAGTTTAGGGTTTAAAACCCTAATACTGACTGAATGGAAAAAAGTTCAGTTTAGGGTTTAAAACCCTAATGCTAACTAAAGGGAAAGTTCAGTTTAGGGTTTAAAACTCTAATACTGACTGGCTGGAAAGAGTTCAGTTTAGGGTTTAAAACCCTAATGCTGACTGAATGGAAAAAGTTCAGTTTAGGGTTTAAAACCCTAATGCTGACTAAAGGAAAAGTTCAGTTTAGGGTTTAAAACCCTAATACTGACTGGCTGGAAAGAGTTCAGTTTAAGGTTTAAAACCCTAATGCTGACTGAAAGGAAAAAGTTCAGTTTAGAGTTTAAAACCCTAATGCTGACTAAAGGAAAGAGTTCAGTTTAGGGTTTAAAACCCTAATGCTGACTGAATGGAAAAGTTCAGTTTAGGGTTTAAAACCCTAATGCTGACTGAAGGAAAGAGTTCAGTTTAGGGTTTAAAACCCTAATGCTGACTAAAGGGAAAGTTCAGTTTTGGGTTTAAAACCCTAATACTGACTGGCTGGAAAGAGTTCAGTTTAGGATTTAAAACCCTAATGCTAACTAAAGGGAAAGTTCAGTTTAGGGTTTAAAACTCTAATACTGACTGGCTGGAAAGAGTTCAGTTTAGGGTTTAAAACCCTAATGCTGACTGAATGGAAAAAGTTCAGTTTAGGGTTTAAAACCCTAATGCTGACTAAAGGAAAAGTTCAGTTTAGGGTTTAAAACCCTAATACTGACTGGCTGGAAAGAGTTCAGTTTAAGGTTTAAAACCCTAATGCTGACTGAAAGGAAAAAGTTCAGTTTAGGGTTTAAAACCCTAATGCTGACTAAAGGAAAGAGTTCAGTTTAGGGTTTAAAACCCTAATGCTGACTGAATGGAAAAGTTCAGTTTAGGGTTTAAAACCCTAATGCTGACTGAAGGAAAGAGTTCAGTTTAGGGTTTAAAACCCTAATGCTGACTAAAGGGAAAGTTCAGTTTTGGGTTTAAAACCCTAATACTGACTGGCTGGAAAGAGTTCAGTTTCGGATTTAAAACCCTAATGCTGACTGAATGGAAAAAGTTCAGTTTAGGGTTTAAAACCCTAATACTGACTGAAGAAAAGAGTTCAGTTTAGGGTTTAAAACCCTAATTCTGATTAAAGGGAAAGTTCAGTTTAGGGTTTAAAACCCTAATACTGACTGGCTGGAAAGAGTTCAGTTTAGGGTTTAAAACCCTAATGCTGACTGAATGGAAAAAGTTCAGTTTAGGGTTTAAAACCCTAATGCAAACTAAAGGAAAGAGTTCAGTTTAGCTTTTAAAACCATAATGCTGACTGAATGGAAAAGTTTAGTTTAGGGTTTAAAACCCTAATGCTGACTGAAAGAAAGAGTTTAGTTTAGGGTTTAAAACCCTAATGCTGACTAAAGGGAAAGTTCAGTTTAGGGTTTAAAACCCTAATACTGACTGGCTGGAAAGAGTTCAGTTTAGGGTTTAAAACCCTAATGCTGACTAAATGGAAAAAGTTCAGTTTAGGGTTTAAAACCTTAATAATGACTCAAGGAAAGAGTTCAGTTTAGGGTTTAAAACCCTAATGCTGACTGAATGGAAAAGTTCAGTTTAGGGTTTAAAACCCTAATGCTGACTAAAGGAAAGAGTTCAGTTTAGGGTTTAAAACCCTAATGCTGAGTAAAGGGAAAGTTCAGTTTAGGGTTTAAAACCCTAATACTGACTGGCTAGAAAGAGTTCAGTTTAGGGTTTAAAACCCTAATGCTGACTGAATGGAAAAAGTTCAGTTTAGGGTTTAAAACCTTAATAATGACTGAAGGAAAGAGTTCAGTTTAGGGTTTAAAACCCTAATGCTGACTGAATGGAAAAAGTTCAGTTTAGGGTTTAAAACCTTAATAATGACTGAAGGAAAAAGTTCAGTTTAGGGTTTAAAACCCTAATGTTGACTAAAGGGAAAGTTCAATTTAGGGTTTAAAACCCTAATACTGACTGGCTGGAAAGAGTTCAGTTTAGGGTTTAAAACCCTAATGCTGACTGAATGGAAAAAGTTATGTTTAGGGTTTAAAACCCTAATGCTGACTAAAGGAAAGAGTTCAGTTTAGGGTTTAAAACCCTAATGCTGACTGAATGGAAAAGTTCAGTTTACGGTTTAAAACCCTAATGCTGACTGAAGGAAAGAGTTCAGTTTAGGGTTTAAAACCCTAATGCTGACTAAAGGGAAAGTTCAGTTTAGGGTTTAAAACCCTAATACTGACTGGCTGGAAAGAGTTCAGTTTAGGGTTTAAAACCCTAATGCTGACTGAATGGAAAAAGTTCAGTTTAGGGTTTAAAACCCTAATACTAACTGAAGGAAAGAGTTCAGTTTAGGGTTTAAAACCCTAATGCTGACAAAAGGAAAAGTTCAGTTTAGGGTTTAAAACCCTAATACTGACTGGCTGGAAAGAGTTCAGTTTAGGGTTTAAAACCCTAATGCAGACTGAATGGAAAAGTTCAGTTTAGGGTTTAAAACCCTAATGCTGACTAAAGGAAAGAGTTTAGTTTAGGGTTTAAACCCTAATCCTGACTGAATGGAAAGAGTTCAGTTTAAGGTTTAAAACCCTAATGCTGACTGAAAGGAAAAAGTTCAGTTTAGAGTTTAAAACCCTAATGCTGACTAAAGGAAAGAGTTCAGTTTAGGGTTTAAAACCCTAATGCTGACTGAATGGAAAAGTTCAGTTTAGGGTTTAAAACCCTAATGCTGACTGAAGGAAAGAGTTCAGTTTAGGGTTTAAAACCCTAATGCTGACTAAAGGGAAAGTTCAGTTTTGGGTTTAAAACCCTAATACTGACTGGCTGGAAAGAGTTCAGTTTCGGATTTAAAACCCTAATGCTGACTGAATGGAAAAAGTTCAGTTTAGGGTTTAAAACCCTAATACTGACTGAAGAAAAGAGTTCAGTTTAGGGTTTAAAACCCTAATTCTGATTAAAGGGAAAGTTCAGTTTAGGGTTTAAAACCCTAATACTGACTGGCTGGAAAGAGTTCAGTTTAGGGTTTAAAACCCTAATGCTGACTGAATGGAAAAAGTTCAGTTTAGGGTTTAAAACCCTAATGCAAACTAAAGGAAAGAGTTCAGTTTAGCTTTTAAAACCCTAATGCTGACTGAATGGAAAAGTTTAGTTTAGGGTTTAAAACCCTAATGCTGACTGAAAGAAAGAGTTTAGTTTAGGGTTTAAAACCCTAATGCTGACTAAAGGGAAAGTTCAGTTTAGGGTTTAAAACCCTAATACTGACTGGCTGGAAAGAGTTCAGTTTAGGGTTTAAAACCCTAATGCTGACTGAATGGAAAAAGTTCAGTTTAGGGTTTAAAACCTTAATAATGACTCAAGGAAAGAGTTCAGTTTAGGGTTTAAAACCCTAATGCTGACTGAATGGAAAAGTTCAGTTTAGGGTTTAAAACCCTAATGCTGACTAAAGGAAAGAGTTCAGTTTAGGGTTTAAAACCCTAATGCTGAGTAAAGGGAAAGTTCAGTTTAGGGTTTAAAACCCTAATACTGACTGGCTAGAAAGAGTTCAGTTTAGGGTTTAAAACCCTAATGCTGACTGAATGGAAAAAGTTCAGTTTAGGGTTTAAAACCTTAATAATGACTGAAGGAAAGAGTTCAGTTTAGGGTTTAAAACCCTAATGCTGACTGAATGGAAAAAGTTCAGTTTAGGGTTTAAAACCTTAATAATGACTGAAGGAAAGAGTTCAGTTTAGGGTTTAAAACCCTAATGTTGACTAAAGGGAAAGTTCAATTTAGGGTTTAAAACCCTAATACTGACTGGCTGGAAAGAGTTCAGTTTAGGGTTTAAAACCCTAATGCTGACTGAATGGAAAAAGTTATGTTTAGGGTTTAAAACCCTAATGCTGACTAAAGGAAAGAGTTCAGTTTAGGGTTTAAAACCCTAATGCTGACTGAATGGAAAAGTTCAGTTTACGGTTTAAAACCCTTTCCTTCTTCCTAGGACAGTAAGAATGGAATTCAATGGGGGAGAAAGCATAGCATGTCGCAATAAAAGCTTGATTCGAGGCGTCAGCAAAACACTGCCGTCTGTTCCAAATGCTGACTGAAGGAAAGAGTTCAGTTTAGGGTTTAAAACCCTAATGCTGACTAAAGGGAAAGTTCAGTTTTGGGTTTAAAACCCTAATACTGACTGGCTGGAAAGAGTTCAGTTTAGGATTTAAAACCCTAATGCTGACTGAATGGAAAAAGTTCAGTTTAGGGTTTAAAACCCTAATACTGACTGAAGGAAAGAGTTCAGTTTAGGGTTTAAAACCCTAATTCTGATTAAAGGGAAAGTTCAGTTTAGGGTTTAAAACCCTAATACTGACTGGCTGGAAAGAGTTCAGTTTAGGGTTTAAAACCCTAATGCTGACTGAATGGAAAAAGTTCAGTTTAGGGTTTAAAACCCTAATGCAAACTAAAGGAAAGAGTTCAGTTTAGCTTTTAAAACCCTAATGCTGACTGAATGGAAAAGTTTAGTTTAGGGTTTAAAACCCTAATGCTGACTGAAAGAAAGAGTTCAGTTTAGGGTTTAAAACCCTAATGCTGACTAAAGGGAAAGTTCAGTTTAGGGTTTAAAACCCTAATACTGACTGGCTGGAAAGAGTTCAGTTTAGGGTTTAAAACCCTAATACTGACTGAATGGAAAAAAGTTCAGTTTAGGGTTTAAAACCCTAATGCTAACTAAAGGGAAAGTTCAGTTTAGGGTTTAAAACTCTAATACTGACTGGCTGGAAAGAGTTCAGTTTAGGGTTTAAAACCCTAATGCTGACTGAATGGAAAAAGTTCAGTTTAGGGTTTAAAACCCTAATGCTGACTAAAGGAAAAGTTCAGTTTAGGGTTTAAAACCCTAATACTGACTGGCTGGAAAGAGTTCAGTTTAAGGTTTAAAACCCTAATGCTGACTGAAAGGAAAAAGTTCAGTTTAGAGTTTAAAACCCTAATGCTGACTAAAGGAAAGAGTTCAGTTTAGGGTTTAAAACCCTAATGCTGACTGAATGGAAAAGTTCAGTTTAGGGTTTAAAACCCTAATGCTGACTGAAGGAAAGAGTTCAGTTTAGGGTTTAAAACCCTAATGCTGACTAAAGGGAAAGTTCAGTTTTGGGTTTAAAACCCTAATACTGACTGGCTGGAAAGAGTTCAGTTTAGGATTTAAAACCCTAATGCTAACTAAAGGGAAAGTTCAGTTTAGGGTTTAAAACTCTAATACTGACTGGCTGGAAAGAGTTCAGTTTAGGGTTTAAAACCCTAATGCTGACTGAATGGAAAAAGTTCAGTTTAGGGTTTAAAACCCTAATGCTGACTAAAGGAAAAGTTCAGTTTAGGGTTTAAAACCCTAATACTGACTGGCTGGAAAGAGTTCAGTTTAAGGTTTAAAACCCTAATGCTGACTGAAAGGAAAAAGTTCAGTTTAGAGTTTAAAACCCTAATGCTGACTAAAGGAAAGAGTTCAGTTTAGGGTTTAAAACCCTAATGCTGACTGAATGGAAAAGTTCAGTTTAGGGTTTAAAACCCTAATGCTGACTGAAAGAAAGAGTTCAGTTTAGGGTTTAAAACCCTAATGCTGACTAAAGGGAAAGTTCAGTTTTGGGTTTAAAACCCTAATACTGACTGGCTGGAAAGAGTTCAGTTTCGGATTTAAAACCCTAATGCTGACTGAATGGAAAAAGTTCAGTTTAGGGTTTAAAACCCTAATACTGACTGAAGAAAAGAGTTCAGTTTAGGGTTTAAAACCCTAATTCTGATTAAAGGGAAAGTTCAGTTTAGGGTTTAAAACCCTAATACTGACTGGCTGGAAAGAGTTCAGTTTAGGGTTTAAAACCCTAATGCTGACTGAATGGAAAAAGTTCAGTTTAGGGTTTAAAACCCTAATGCAAACTAAAGGAAAGAGTTCAGTTTAGCTTTTAAAACCCTAATGCTGACTGAATGGAAAAGTTTAGTTTAGGGTTTAAAACCCTAATGCTGACTGAAAGAAAGAGTTTAGTTTAGGGTTTAAAACCCTAATGCTGACTAAAGGGAAAGTTCAGTTTAGGGTTTAAAACCCTAATACTGACTGGCTGGAAAGAGTTCAGTTTAGGGTTTAAAACCCTAATGCTGACTAAATGGAAAAAGTTCAGTTTAGGGTTTAAAACCTTAATAATGACTCAAGGAAAGAGTTCAGTTTAGGGTTTAAAACCCTAATGCTGACTGAATGGAAAAGTTCAGTTTAGGGTTTAAAACCCTAATGCTGACTAAAGGAAAGAGTTCAGTTTAGGGTTTAAAACCCTAATGCTGAGTAAAGGGAAAGTTCAGTTTAGGGTTTAAAACCCTAATACTGACTGGCTAGAAAGAGTTCAGTTTAGGGTTTAAAACCCTAATGCTGACTGAATGGAAAAAGTTCAGTTTAGGGTTTAAAACCTTAATAATGACTGAAGGAAAGAGTTCAGTTTAGGGTTTAAAACCCTAATGCTGACTGAATGGAAAAAGTTCAGTTTAGGGTTTAAAACCTTAATAATGACTGAAGGAAAAAGTTCAGTTTAGGGTTTAAAACCCTAATGTTGACTAAAGGGAAAGTTCAATTTAGGGTTTAAAACCCTAATACTGACTGGCTGGAAAGAGTTCAGTTTAGGGTTTAAAACCCTAATGCTGACTGAATGGAAAAAGTTATGTTTAGGGTTTAAAACCCTAATGCTGACTAAAGGAAAGAGTTCAGTTTAGGGTTTAAAACCCTAATGCTGACTGAATGGAAAAGTTCAGTTTACGGTTTAAAACCCTAATGCTGACTGAAGGAAAGAGTTCAGTTTAGGGTTTAAAACCCTAATGCTGACTAAAGGGAAAGTTCAGTTTAGGGTTTAAAACCCTAATACTGACTGGCTGGAAAGAGTTCAGTTTAGGGTTTAAAACCCTAATGCTGACTGAATGGAAAAAGTTCAGTTTAGGGTTTAAAACCCTAATACTAACTGAAGGAAAGAGTTCAGTTTAGGGTTTAAAACCCTAATGCTGACAAAAGGAAAAGTTCAGTTTAGGGTTTAAAACCCTAATACTGACTGGCTGGAAAGAGTTCAGTTTAGGGTTTAAAACCCTAATGCAGACTGAATGGAAAAGTTCAGTTTAGGGTTTAAAACCCTAATGCTGACTAAAGGAAAGAGTTTAGTTTAGGGTTTAAACCCTAATCCTGACTGAATGGAAAAGTTCAGTTTAGGGTTTAAAACCCTAATGCTGACTGAATAGAAAAAGTTCAGTTTAGGGTTTAAAACCCTAATGCTGACTAAAGGAAAAGTTCAGTTTAGGGTTTCAAACCCTAATACTGACTGGCTGGAAAGAGTTCAGTTTAAGGTTTAAAACCCTAATGTTGACTGAAAGGAAAAAGTTCAGTTTAGAGTTTAAAACCCTAATGCTGACTAAAGGAAAGAGTTCAGTTTAGGGTTTAAAACCCTAATGCTGATTGAATGGAAAAGTTCAGTTTAGGGTTTAAAACCCTAATGATGACTGAAGGAAAGAGTTCAGTTTAGGGTTTAAAACTCTAATGCTGACTAAAGGGAAAGTTCAGTTTTGGGTTTAAAACCCTAATACTGACTGGCTGGAAAGAGTTCAGTTTAGGATTTAAAACCCTAATGCTGACTGAATGGAAAAAGTTCAGTTTAGGGTTTAAAACCCTAATTCTGATTAAAGGGAAAGTTCAGTTTAGGGTTTAAAACCCTAATACTGACTGGCTGGAAAGAGTTCAGTTTAGGGTTTAAAACCCTAATGCTGACTGAATGGAAAAAGTTCAGTTTAGGGTTTAAAACCCTAATGCAAACTAAAGGAAAGAGTTCAGTTTAGCTTTTAAAACCCTAATGCTGACTGAATGGAAAAGTTTAGTTTAGGGTTTAAAACCCTAATGCTGACTGAAAGAAAGAGTTCAGTTTAGGGTTTAAAACCCTAATGCTGACTAAAGGGAAAGTTCAGTTTAGGGTTTAAAACCCTAATACTGACTGGCTGGAAAGAGTTCAGTTTAGGGTTTAAAACCCTAATGCTGACTGAATGGAAAAAGTTCAGTTTAGGGTTTAAAACCCTAATACTAACTGAAGGAAAGAGTTCAGTTTAGGGTTTAAAACCCTAATGCTGACAAAAGGAAAAGTTCAGTTTAGGGTTTAAAACCCTAATACTGACTGGCTGGAAAGAGTTCAGTTTAGGGTTTAAAACCCTAATGCAGACTGAATGGAAAAGTTCAGTTTAGGGTTTAAAACCCTAATGCTGACTAAAGGAAAGAGTTTAGTTTAGGGTTTAAACCCTAATCCTGACTAAATGGAAAAGTTCAGTTTAGGGTTTAAAACCCTAATGCTGACTGAATAGAAAAAGTTCAGTTTAGGGTTTAAAACCCTAATGCTGACTAAAGGAAAAGTTCAGTTTAGGGTTTCAAACCCTAATACTGACTGGCTGGAAAGAGTTCAGTTTAAGGTTTAAAACCCTAATGTTGACTGAAAGGAAAAAGTTCAGTTTAGAGTTTAAAACCCTAATGCTGACTAAAGGAAAGAGTTCAGTTTAGGGTTTAAAACCCTAATGCTGATTGAATGGAAAAGTTCAGTTTAGGGTTTAAAACCCTAATGCTGACTGAAGGAAAGAGTTCAGTTTAGGGTTTAAAACCCTAATGCTGACTAAAGGGAAAGTTTAGTTTTGGGTTTAAAACCCTAATACTGACTGGCTGGAAAGAGTTCAGTTTAGGATTTGAAACCCTAATGTTGACTGAATGGAAAAAGTTCAGTTTAGGGTTTAAAACCCTAATACTGACTGAAGAAAAGAGTTCAGTTTAGGGTTTAAAACCCTAATTCTGATTAAAGGGAAAGTTCAGTTTAGGGTTTAAAACCCTAATACTGACTGGCTGGAAAGAGTTCAGTTTAGGGTTTAAAACCCTAATGCTGACTGAATGGAAAAAGTTCAGTTTAGGGTTTAAAACCCTAATGCAAACTAAAGGAAAGAGTTCAGTTTAGCTTTTAAAACCCTAATGCTGACTGAATGGAAAAGTTTACTTTAGGGTTTAAAACCCTAATGCTGACTGAAAGAAAGAGTTCAGTTTAGGGTTTAAAACCCTAATGCTGACTAAAGGGAAAGTTCAGTTTAGGGTTTAAAACCCTAATACTGACTGGCTGGAAAGAGTTCAGTTTAGGGTTTAAAACCCTAATGCTGACTGAATGGAAAAAGTTCAGTTTAGGGTTTAAAACCTTAATAATGACTCAAGGAAAGAGTTCAGTTTAGGGTTTAAAACCCTAATACTGACTGAATGGAAAAGTTCAGTTTAGGGTTTAAAACCCTAATGCTGACTAAAGGAAAGAGTTCAGTTTAGGGTTTAAAACCCTAATGCTGAGTAAAGGGAAAGTTCAGTTTAGGGTTTAAAACCCTAATACCGACTGGCTGGAAAGAGTTCAGATTAGGGTTTAAAACCCTAATGCTGACTGAATGGAAAAAGTTCAGTTTAGGGTTTAAAACCTTAATAATGACTGAAGGAAAGAGTTCAGTTTAGGGTTTAAAACCCTAATGCTGACTGAATGGAAAAAGTTCAGTTTAGGGTTTAAAACCTTAATAATGACTGAAGGAAAGAGTTCAATTTAGGGTTTAAAACCCTAATGTTGACTAAAGGGAAAGTTTAGTTTAGGGTGTAAAACCCTAATACTGACTGGCTGGAAAGAGTTCAGTTTAGGGTTTAAAACCCTTATGCTGACTGAATGGAAAAAGTTCAGTTTAGGGTTTAAAACCCTAATGCTGACTAAAGGAAAGAGTTCAGTTTAGGGTTTAAAACCCTAATGCTGACTGAATGGAAAAGTTCAGTTTACGGTTTAAAACCCTAATGCTGACTGAAGGAAAGAGTTCAGTTTAGGGTTTAAAACCCTAATGCTGACTAAAGAGAAAGTTCAGTTTAGGGTTTAAAACCCTAATACTGACTGGCTGGAAAGAGTTCAGTTTAGGGTTTAAAACCCTAATGCTGACTGAATGGAAAAAGTTTAGTTTAGGGTTTAAAACCCTAATACTAACTGAAGGAAAGAGTTCAGTTTAGGGTTTAAAACCCTAATGCTGACAAAGGGAAAAGTTCAGTTTAGGGTTTAAAACCCTAATACTGACTGGCTGGAAAGAGTTCAGTTTAGGGTTTAAAACCCTAATGCTGACTGAATGGAAAAAGTTCAGTTTAGGGTTTAAAACCCTAATGCTGACTAAAGGAAAGAGTTCAGTTTAGGGTTTAAACCCTAATCCTGACTGAATGGAAAAGTTCAGTTT
The DNA here is from genome assembly GCF_000715075.1 of Nicotiana tabacum. NCBI lineage: Eukaryota > Viridiplantae > Streptophyta > Magnoliopsida > Solanales > Solanaceae > Nicotiana > Nicotiana tabacum. Next base: position 117,502 of record NW_027438362.1, on the reverse strand, counting down.
AGGGTTTAAAACCCTAATGCTAACTGAAGGAAAGAGTTCAGTTTAGGGTTTAAAACCCTAATGCTGACTAAAGGGAAATTTCAGTTTAGGGTTTAAAACCCTAATACTGACTGGCTGGAAAGAGTTTAATTTAGGGTTTAAAAGCTTAATGCTGACTGAATGGAAAAAGTTCAGTTTAGGGTTTAAAACCCTAATGCTGACTAAAGGAAAGAGTTCAGTTTAGGGTTTAAAACCCTAATGGTGACTGAATGGAAAAGTTCAGTTTAGGGTTTAAAACCCTAATACTGACTGGCTAGAAAGAGTTCAGTTTAGGGTTTAAAACTCTAATGCTGACTGAATGGAAAAAGTTCAGTTTAGGGTTTAAAATCTTAATGCTGACTAAGGAAAGAGTTCAGTTTAGGGTTTAAAACCCTAATGCTGAGTAAAGGGAAAGTTCAGTTTAGGGTTTAAAACCCTAATACTGACTGGCTGGAAAGAGTTCAGTTTAGGGTTTAAAACCCTAATGCTGACTGAATGGAAAAAGTTCAGTTTAGGGTTTAAAACCTTAATAATGACTGAAGGAAAGAGTTTAGTTTAGGGTTTAAAACCCTAATGCTGACTGAATGGAAAAAGTTCAGTTTAGGGTTTAAAACCTTAATAATGACTGAAGGAAAGAGTTCAGTTTAGGGTTTAAAACCCTAATGTTGACTAAAGGGAAAGTTCAGTTTAGGGTTTAAAACCCTAATACTGACTGGCTGGAAAGAGTTCAGTTTAGGGTTTAAAACCCTAATGTTGACTAAAGGAAAGAGTTTAGTTTAGGGTTTAAACCCTAATCCTGACTGAATGGAAAAGTTCAGTTTAGGGTTTAAAACCCTAATGCTGACTGAATGGAAAAAGTTCAGTTTAGGGTTTAAAACCCTAATGCTGACTAAAGGAAAAGTTCAGTTTAGGGTTTAAAACCCTAATACTGACTGGCTGGAAAGAGTTCAGTTTAAGGTTTAAAACCCTAATGCTGACTGAAAGGAAAAAGTTCAGTTTAGAGTTTAAAACCCTAATGCTGACTAAAGGAAAGAGTTCAGTTTAGGGTTTAAAACCCTAATGGTGACTGAATGGAAAAGTTCAGTTTAGGGTTTAAAACCCTAATACTGACTGGCTAGAAAGAGTTCAGTTTAGGGTTTAAAACTCTAATGCTGACTGAATGGAAAAAGTTCAGTTTTGGGTTTAAAATCTTAATGCTGACTAAGGAAAGAGTTCAGTTTAGGGTTTAAAACCCTAATGCTGAGTAAAGGGAAAGTTCAGTTTAGGGTTTAAAACCCTAATACTGACTGGCTGGAAAGAGTTCAGTTTAGGGTTTAAAACCCTAATGCTGACTGAATGGAAAAAGTTCAGTTTAGGGTTTAAAACCTTAATAATGACTGAAGGAAAGAGTTTAGTTTAGGGTTTAAAACCCTAATGCTGACTGAATGGAAAAAGTTCAGTTTAGGGTTTAAAACCTTAATAATGACTGAAGGAAAGAGTTCAGTTTAGGGTTTAAAACCCTAATGTTGACTAAAGGGAAAGTTCAGTTTAGGGTTTAAAACCCTAATACTGACTGGCTGGAAAGAGTTCAGTTTAGGGTTTAAAACCCTAATGCAAACTAAAGGAAAGAGTTCAGTTTAGCTTTTAAAACCCTAATGCTGACTGAATGGAAAAGTTTACTTTAGGGTTTAAAACCCTAATGCTGACTGAAAGAAAGAGTTCAGTTTAGGGTTTAAAACCCTAATGCTGACTAAAGGGAAAGTTCAGTTTAGGGTTTAAAACCCTAATACTGACTGGCTGGAAAGAGTTCAGTTTAGGGTTTAAAACCCTAATGCTGACTGAATGGAAAAAGTTCAGTTTAGGGTTTAAAACCTTAATAATGACTCAAGGAAAGAGTTCAGTTTAGGGTTTAAAACCCTAATACTGACTGAATGGAAAAGTTCAGTTTAGGGTTTAAAACCCTAATGCTGACTAAAGGAAAGAGTTCAGTTTAGGGTTTAAAACCCTAATGCTAAGTAAAGGGAAAGTTCAGTTTAGGGTTTAAAACCCTAATACCGACTGGCTGGAAAGAGTTCAGTTTAGGGTTTAAAACCCTAATGCTGACTGAATGGAAAAAGTTCAGTTTAGGGTTTAAAACCTTAATAATGACTGAAGGAAAGAGTTCAGTTTAGGGTTTAAAACCCTAATGCTGACTGAATGGAAAAAGTTCAGTTTAGGGTTTAAAACCTTAATAATGACTGAAGGAAAGAGTTCAATTTAGGGTTTAAAACCCTAATGTTGACTAAAGGGAAAGTTTAGTTTAGGGTGTAAAACCCTAATACTGACTGGCTGGAAAGAGTTCAGTTTAGGGTTTAAAACCCTAATGCTGACTGAATGGAAAAAGTTCAGTTTAGGGTTTAAAACCCTAATGCTGACTAAAGGAAAGAGTTCAGTTTAGGGTTTAAAACCCTAATGCTGACTGAATGGAAAAGTTCAGTTTACGGTTTAAAACCCTAATGCTGACTGAAGGAAAGAGTTCAGTTTAGGGTTTAAAACCCTAATGCTGACTAAAGAGAAAGTTCAGTTTAGGGTTTAAAACCCTAATACTGACTGGCTGGAAAGAGTTCAGTTTAGGGTTTAAAACCCTAATGCTGACTGAATGGAAAAAGTTTAGTTTAGGGTTTAAAACCCTAATACTAACTGAAGGAAAGAGTTCAGTTTAGGGTTTAAAACCCTAATGCTGACAAAGGGAAAAGTTCAGTTTAGGGTTTAAAACCCTAATACTGACTGGCTGGAAAGAGTTCAGTTTAGGGTTTAAAACCCTAATGCTGACTGAATGGAAAAAGTTCAGTTTAGGGTTTAAAACCCTAATGCTGACTAAAGGAAAGAGTTCAGTTTAGGGTTTAAACCCTAATCCTGACTGAATGGAAAAGTTCAGTTTAGGGTTTAAAACCCTAATGCTAACTGAAGGAAAGAGTTCAGTTTAGGGTTTAAAACCCTAATGCTGACTAAAGGGAAATTTCAGTTTAGGGTTTAAAACCCTAATACTGACTGGCTGGAAAGAGTTTAATTTAGGGTTTAAAAGCTTAATGCTGACTGAATGGAAAAAGTTCAGTTTAGGGTTTAAAACCCTAATGCTGACTAAAGGAAAGAGTTCAGTTTAGGGTTTAAAACCCTAATGGTGACTGAATGGAAAAGTTCAGTTTAGGGTTTAAAACCCTAATACTGACTGGCTAGAAAGAGTTCAGTTTAGGGTTTAAAACTCTAATGCTGACTGAATGGAAAAAGTTCAGTTTAGGGTTTAAAATCTTAATGCTGACTAAGGAAAGAGTTCAGTTTAGGGTTTAAAACCCTAATGCTGAGTAAAGGGAAAGTTCAGTTTAGGGTTTAAAACCCTAATACTGACTGGCTGGAAAGAGTTCAGTTTAGGGTTTAAAACCCTAATGCTGACTGAATGGAAAAAGTTCAGTTTAGGGTTTAAAACCTTAATAATGACTGAAGGAAAGAGTTTAGTTTAGGGTTTAAAACCCTAATGCTGACTGAATGGAAAAAGTTCAGTTTAGGGTTTAAAACCTTAATAATGACTGAAGGAAAGAGTTCAGTTTAGGGTTTAAAACCCTAATGTTGACTAAAGGGAAAGTTCAGTTTAGGGTTTAAAACCCTAATACTGACTGGCTGGAAAGAGTTCAGTTTAGGGTTTAAAACCCTAATGTTGACTAAAGGAAAGAGTTTAGTTTAGGGTTTAAACCCTAATCCTGACTGAATGGAAAAGTTCAGTTTAGGGTTTAAAACCCTAATGCTGACTGAATGGAAAAAGTTCAGTTTAGGGTTTAAAACCCTAATGCTGACTAAAGGAAAAGTTCAGTTTAGGGTTTAAAACCCTAATACTGACTGGCTGGAAAGAGTTCAGTTTAAGGTTTAAAACCCTAATGATGACTGAAAGGAAAAAGTTCAGTTTAGAGTTTAAAACCCTAATGCTGACTAAAGGAAAGAGTTCAGTTTAGGGTTTAAAACCCTAATGGTGACTGAATGGAAAAGTTCAGTTTAGGGTTTAAAACCCTAATACTGACTGGCTAGAAAGAGTTCAGTTTAGGGTTTAAAACTCTAATGCTGACTGAATGGAAAAAGTTCAGTTTTGGGTTTAAAATCTTAATGCTGACTAAGGAAAGAGTTCAGTTTAGGGTTTAAAACCCTAATGCTGAGTAAAGGGAAAGTTCAGTTTAGGGTTTAAAACCCTAATACTGACTGGCTGGAAAGAGTTCAGTTTAGGGTTTAAAACCCTAATGCTGACTGAATGGAAAAAGTTCAGTTTAGGGTTTAAAACCTTAATAATGACTGAAGGAAAGAGTTTAGTTTAGGGTTTAAAACCCTAATGCTGACTGAATGGAAAAAGTTCAGTTTAGGGTTTAAAACCTTAATAATGACTGAAGGAAAGAGTTCAGTTTAGGGTTTAAAACCCTAATGTTGACTAAAGGGAAAGTTCAGTTTAGGGTTTAAAACCCTAATACTGACTGGCTGGAAAGAGTTCAGTTTAGGGTTTAAAACCCTAATGTTGACTAAAGGAAAGAGTTTAGTTTAGGGTTTAAACCCTAATCCTGACTGAATGGAAAAGTTCAGTTTAGGGTTTAAAACCCTAATGCTGACTGAATGGAAAAAGTTCAGTTTAGGGTTTAAAACCCTAATGCTGACTAAAGGAAAAGTTCAGTTTAGGGTTTAAAACCCTAATACTGACTGGCTGGAAAGAGTTCAGTTTAAGGTTTAAAACCCTAATGCTGACTGAAAGGAAAAAGTTCAGTTTAGAGTTTAAAACCCTAATGCTGACTAAAGGAAAGAGTTCAGTTTAGGGTTTAAAACCCTAATGCTGACTGAATGGAAAAGTTCAGTTTAGGGTTTAAAACCCTAATGCTGACTGAAGGAAAGAGTTCAGTTTAGGGTTTAAAACCCTAATGCTGACTAAAGGGAAAGTTCAGTTTTGGGTTTAAAACCCTAATACTGACTGGCTGGAAAGAGTTCAGTTTAGGATTTAAAACCCTAATGCTGACTAAATGGAAAAAGTTCAGTTTAGGGTTTAAAACCCTAATACTGACTGAAGAAAAGAGTTCAGTTTAGGTTTTAAAACCCTAATTCTGATTAAAGGGAAAGTTCAGTTTAGGGTTTAAAACCCTAATACTGACTGGCTGGAAAGAGTTCAGTTTAGGGTTTAAAACCCTAATGCTGACTGAATGGAAAAAGTTCAGTTTAGGGTTTAAAACCCTAATGCAAACTAAAGGAAAGAGTTCAGTTTAGCTTTTAAAACCCTAATGCTGACTGAATGGAAAAGTTTAGATTAGGGTTTAAAACCCTAATGCTGACTGAAAGAAAGAGTTCAGTTTAGGGTTTAAAACCCTAATGCTGACTAAAGGAAAAGTTCAGTTTAGGGTTTAAAACCCTAATACTGACTGGCTGGAAAGAGTTCAGTTTAGGGTTTAAAACCCTAATGCTGACTGAATGGAAAAAGTTCAGTTTAGGGTTTAAAACCCTAATGCTGACTAAAGGAAAGAGTTCAGTTTAGGGTTTAAACCCTAATCCTGACTGAATGGAAAAGTTCAGTTTAGGGTTTAAAACCCTAATGCTAACTGAAGGAAAGAGTTCAGTTTAGGGTTTAAAACCCTAATGCTGACTGAATGGAAAAAGTTCAGTTTAGGGTTTAAAACCCTAATGCTGACTAAAGGAAAGAGTTCAGTTTAGGGTTTAAACCCTAATCCTGACTGAATGGAAAAGTTCAGTTTAGGGTTTAAAACCCTAATGCTAACTGAAGGAAAGAGTTCAGTTTAGGGTTTAAAACCCTAATGCTGACTAAAGGGAAATTTCAGTTTAGGGTTTAAAACCCTAATACTGACTGGCTGGAAAGAGTTTAATTTAGGGTTTAAAAGCTTAATGCTGACTGAATGGAAAAAGTTCAGTTTAGGGTTTAAAACCCTAATGCTGACTAAAGGAAAGAGTTCAGTTTAGGGTTTAAAACCCTAATGGTGACTGAATGGAAAAGTTCAGTTTAGGGTTTAAAACCCTAATACTGACTGGCTAGAAAGAGTTCAGTTTAGGGTTTAAAACTCTAATGCTGACTGAATGGAAAAAGTTCAGTTTAGGGTTTAAAATCTTAATGCTGACTAAGGAAAGAGTTCAGTTTAGGGTTTAAAACCCTAATGCTGAGTAAAGGGAAAGTTCAGTTTAGGGTTTAAAACCCTAATACTGACTGGCTGGAAAGAGTTCAGTTTAGGGTTTAAAACCCTAATGCTGACTGAATGGAAAAAGTTCAGTTTAGGGTTTAAAACCTTAATAATGACTGAAGGAAAGAGTTTAGTTTAGGGTTTAAAACCCTAATGCTGACTGAATGGAAAAAGTTCAGTTTAGGGTTTAAAACCTTAATAATGACTGAAGGAAAGAGTTCAGTTTAGGGTTTAAAACCCTAATGTTGACTAAAGGGAAAGTTCAGTTTAGGGTTTAAAACCCTAATACTGACTGGCTGGAAAGAGTTCAGTTTAGGGTTTAAAACCCTAATGTTGACTAAAGGAAAGAGTTTAGTTTAGGGTTTAAACCCTAATCCTGACTGAATGGAAAAGTTCAGTTTAGGGTTTAAAACCCTAATGCTGACTGAATGGAAAAAGTTCAGTTTAGGGTTTAAAACCCTAATGCTGACTAAAGGAAAAGTTCAGTTTAGGGTTTAAAACCCTAATACTGACTGGCTGGAAAGAGTTCAGTTTAAGGTTTAAAACCCTAATGATGACTGAAAGGAAAAAGTTCAGTTTAGGGTTTAAAACCCTAATGCTGACTAAAGGAAAGAGTTCAGTTTAGGGTTTAAAACCCTAATGGTGACTGAATGGAAAAGTTCAGTTTAGGGTTTAAAACCCTAATACTGACTGGCTAGAAAGAGTTCAGTTTAGGGTTTAAAACTCTAATGCTGACTGAATGGAAAAAGTTCAGTTTTGGGTTTAAAATCTTAATGCTGACTAAGGAAAGAGTTCAGTTTAGGGTTTAAAACCCTAATGCTGAGTAAAGGGAAAGTTCAGTTTAGGGTTTAAAACCCTAATACTGACTGGCTGGAAAGAGTTCAGTTTAGGGTTTAAAACCCTAATGCTGACTGAATGGAAAAAGTTCAGTTTAGGGTTTAAAACCTTAATAATGACTGAAGGAAAGAGTTTAGTTTAGGGTTTAAAACCCTAATGCTGACTGAATGGAAAAAGTTCAGTTTAGGGTTTAAAACCTTAATAATGACTGAAGGAAAGAGTTCAGTTTAGGGTTTAAAACCCTAATGTTGACTAAAGGGAAAGTTCAGTTTAGGGTTTAAAACCCTAATACTGACTGGCTGGAAAGAGTTCAGTTTAGGGTTTAAAACCCTAATGTTGACTAAAGGAAAGAGTTTAGTTTAGGGTTTAAACCCTAATCCTGACTGAATGGAAAAGTTCAGTTTAGGGTTTAAAACCCTAATGCTGACTGAATGGAAAAAGTTCAGTTTAGGGTTTAAAACCCTAATGCTGACTAAAGGAAAAGTTCAGTTTAGGGTTTAAAACCCTAATACTGACTGGCTGGAAAGAGTTCAGTTTAAGGTTTAAAACCCTAATGCTGACTGAAAGGAAAAAGTTCAGTTTAGAGTTTAAAACCCTAATGCTGACTAAAGGAAAGAGTTCAGTTTAGGGTTTAAAACCCTAATGCTGACTGAATGGAAAAGTTCAGTTTAGGGTTTAAAACCCTAATGCTGACTGAAGGAAAGAGTTCAGTTTAGGGTTTAAAACCCTAATGCTGACTAAAGGGAAAGTTCAGTTTTGGGTTTAAAACCCTAATACTGACTGGCTGGAAAGAGTTCAGTTTAGGATTTAAAACCCTAATGCTGACTAAATGGAAAAAGTTCAGTTTAGGGTTTAAAACCCTAATACTGACTGAAGAAAAGAGTTCAGTTTAGGTTTTAAAACCCTAATTCTGATTAAAGGGAAAGTTCAGTTTAGGGTTTAAAACCCTAATACTGACTGGCTGGAAAGAGTTCAGTTTAGGGTTTAAAACCCTAATGCTGACTGAATGGAAAAAGTTCAGTTTAGGGTTTAAAACCCTAATGCAAACTAAAGGAAAGAGTTCAGTTTAGCTTTTAAAACCCTAATGCTGACTGAATGGAAAAGTTTAGATTAGGGTTTAAAACCCTAATGCTGACTGAAAGAAAGAGTTCAGTTTAGGGTTTAAAACCCTAATGCTGACTAAAGGAAAAGTTCAGTTTAGGGTTTAAAACCCTAATACTGACTGGCTGGAAAGAGTTCAGTTTAGGGTTTAAAACCCTAATGCTGACTGAATGGAAAAAGTTCAGTTTAGGGTTTAAAACCTTAATAATGACTCAAGGAAAGAGTTCAGTTTAGGGTTTAAAACCCTAATGCTGACTGAATGGAAAAGTTCAGTTTAGGGTTTAAAACCCTAATGCTGACTAAAGGAAAGAGTTTAGTTTAGGGTTTAAAACCCTAATGCTGAGTAAAGGGAAAGTTCAGTTTAGGGTTTAAAACCCTAATACTGACTGGCTGGAAAGAGTTCAGTTTAGGGTTTAAAACCCTAATGCTGACTGAATGGAAAAAGTTCAGTTTAGGGTTTAAAACCTTAATAATGACTGAAGGAAAGAGTTCAGTTTAGGGTTTAAAACCCTAATGCTGACTGAATGGAAAAAGTTCAGTTTAGGGTATAAAACCTTAATAATGACTGAAGGAAAGAGTTCAGTTTAGGGTTTAAAACCCTAATGTTGACTAAAGGGAAAGTTCAGTTTAGGGTTTAAAACCCTAATACTGACTGGCTGGAAAGAGTTCAGTTTAGGGTTTAAAACCCTAATGCTGACTGAATGGAAAAAGTTCAGTTTAGGGTTTAAAACCTTAATAATGACTCAAGGAAAGAGTTCAGTTTAGGGTTTAAAACCCTAATACTGACTGAATGGAAAAGTTCAGTTTAGGGTTTAAAACCCTAATGCTGACTAAAGGAAAGAGTTCAGTTTAGGGTTTAAAACCCTAATGCTGAGTAAAGGGAAAGTTCAGTTTAGGGTTTAAAACCCTAATACCGACTGGCTGGAAAGAGTTCAGTTTAGGGTTTAAAACCCTAATGCTGACTGAATGGAAAAAGTTCAGTTTAGGGTTTAAAACCTTAATAATGACTGAAGGAAAGAGTTCAGTTTAGGGTTTAAAACCCTAATGCTGACTGAATGGAAAAAGTTCAGTTTAGGGTTTAAAACCTTAATAATGACTGAAGGAAAGAGTTCAATTTAGGGTTTAAAACCCTAATGTTGACTAAAGGGAAAGTTTAGTTTAGGGTGTAAAACCCTAATACTGACTGGCTGGAAAGAGTTCAGTTTAGGGTTTAAAACCCTAATGCTGACTGAATGGAAAAAGTTCAGTTTAGGGTTTAAAACCCTAATGCTGACTAAAGGAAAGAGTTCAGTTTAGGGTTTAAAACCCTAATGCTGACTGAATGGAAAAGTTCAGTTTACGGTTTAAAACCCTAATGCTGACTGAAGGAAAGAGTTCAGTTTAGGGTTTAAAACCCTAATGCTGACTAAAGAGAAAGTTCAGTTTAGGGTTTAAAACCCTAATACTGACTGGCTGGAAAGAGTTCAGTTTAGGGTTTAAAACCCTAATGCTGACTGAATGGAAAAAGTTTAGTTTAGGGTTTAAAACCCTAATACTAACTGAAGGAAAGAGTTCAGTTTAGGGTTTAAAACCCTAATGCTGACAAAGGGAAAAGTTCAGTTTAGGGTTTAAAACCCTAATACTGACTGGCTGGAAAGAGTTCAGTTTAGGGTTTAAAACCCTAATGCTGACTGAATGGAAAAAGTTCAGTTTAGGGTTTAAAACCCTAATGCTGACTAAAGGAAAGAGTTCAGTTTAGGGTTTAAACCCTAATCCTGACTGAATGGAAAAGTTCAGTTTAGGGTTTAAAACCCTAATGCTAACTGAAGGAAAGAGTTCAGTTTAGGGTTTAAAACCCTAATGCTGACTAAAGGGAAATTTCAGTTTAGGGTTTAAAACCCTAATACTGACTGGCTGGAAAGAGTTTAATTTAGGGTTTAAAAGCTTAATGCTGACTGAATGGAAAAAGTTCAGTTTAGGGTTTAAAACCCTAATGCTGACTAAAGGAAAGAGTTCAGTTTAGGGTTTAAAACCCTAATGGTGACTGAATGGAAAAGTTCAGTTTAGGGTTTAAAACCCTAATACTGACTGGCTAGAAAGAGTTCAGTTTAGGGTTTAAAACTCTAATGCTGACTGAATGGAAAAAGTTCAGTTTAGGGTTTAAAATCTTAATGCTGACTAAGGAAAGAGTTCAGTTTAGGGTTTAAAACCCTAATGCTGAGTAAAGGGAAAGTTCAGTTTAGGGTTTAAAACCCTAATACTGACTGGCTGGAAAGAGTTCAGTTTAGGGTTTAAAACCCTAATGCTGACTGAATGGAAAAAGTTCAGTTTAGGGTTTAAAACCTTAATAATGACTGAAGGAAAGAGTTTAGTTTAGGGTTTAAAACCCTAATGCTGACTGAATGGAAAAAGTTCAGTTTAGGGTTTAAAACCTTAATAATGACTGAAGGAAAGAGTTCAGTTTAGGGTTTAAAACCCTAATGTTGACTAAAGGGAAAGTTCAGTTTAGGGTTTAAAACCCTAATACTGACTGGCTGGAAAGAGTTCAGTTTAGGGTTTAAAACCCTAATGTTGACTAAAGGAAAGAGTTTAGTTTAGGGTTTAAACCCTAATCCTGACTGAATGGAAAAGTTCAGTTTAGGGTTTAAAACCCTAATGCTGACTGAATGGAAAAAGTTCAGTTTAGGGTTTAAAACCCTAATGCTGACTAAAGGAAAAGTTCAGTTTAGGGTTTAAAACCCTAATACTGACTGGCTGGAAAGAGTTCAGTTTAAGGTTTAAAACCCTAATGCTGACTGAAAGGAAAAAGTTCAGTTTAGAGTTTAAAACCCTAATGCTGACTAAAGGAAAGAGTTCAGTTTAGGGTTTAAAACCCTAATGGTGACTGAATGGAAAAGTTCAGTTTAGGGTTTAAAACCCTAATACTGACTGGCTAGAAAGAGTTCAGTTTAGGGTTTAAAACTCTAATGCTGACTGAATGGAAAAAGTTCAGTTTTGGGTTTAAAATCTTAATGCTGACTAAGGAAAGAGTTCAGTTTAGGGTTTAAAACCCTAATGCTGAGTAAAGGGAAAGTTCAGTTTAGGGTTTAAAACCCTAATACTGACTGGCTGGAAAGAGTTCAGTTTAGGGTTTAAAACCCTAATGCTGACTGAATGGAAAAAGTTCAGTTTAGGGTTTAAAACCTTAATAATGACTGAAGGAAAGAGTTTAGTTTAGGGTTTAAAACCCTAATGCTGACTGAATGGAAAAAGTTCAGTTTAGGGTTTAAAACCTTAATAATGACTGAAGGAAAGAGTTCAGTTTAGGGTTTAAAACCCTAATGTTGACTAAAGGGAAAGTTCAGTTTAGGGTTTAAAACCCTAATACTGACTGGCTGGAAAGAGTTCAGTTTAGGGTTTAAAACCCTAATGTTGACTAAAGGAAAGAGTTTAGTTTAGGGTTTAAACCCTAATCCTGACTGAATGGAAAAGTTCAGTTTAGGGTTTAAAACCCTAATGCTGACTGAATGGAAAAAGTTCAGTTTAGGGTTTAAAACCCTAATGCTGACTAAAGGAAAAGTTCAGTTTAGGGTTTAAAACCCTAATACTGACTGGCTGGAAAGAGTTCAGTTTAAGGTTTAAAACCCTAATGCTGACTGAAAGGAAAAAGTTCAGTTTAGAGTTTAAAACCCTAATGCTGACTAAAGGAAAGAGTTCAGTTTAGGGTTTAAAACCCTAATGCTGACTGAATGGAAAAGTTCAGTTTAGGGTTTAAAACCCTAATGCTGACTGAAGGAAAGAGTTCAGTTTAGGGTTTAAAACCCTAATGCTGACTAAAGGGAAAGTTCAGTTTTGGGTTTAAAACCCTAATACTGACTGGCTGGAAAGAGTTCAGTTTAGGATTTAAAACCCTAATGCTGACTAAATGGAAAAAGTTCAGTTTAGGGTTTAAAACCCTAATACTGACTGAAGAAAAGAGTTCAGTTTAGGTTTTAAAACCCTAATTCTGATTAAAGGGAAAGTTCAGTTTAGGGTTTAAAACCCTAATACTGACTGGCTGGAAAGAGTTCAGTTTAGGGTTTAAAACCCTAATGCTGACTGAATGGAAAAAGTTCAGTTTAGGGTTTAAAACCCTAATGCAAACTAAAGGAAAGAGTTCAGTTTAGCTTTTAAAACCCTAATGCTGACTGAATGGAAAAGTTTAGATTAGGGTTTAAAACCCTAATGCTGACTGAAAGAAAGAGTTCAGTTTAGGGTTTAAAACCCTAATGCTGACTAAAGGAAAAGTTCAGTTTAGGGTTTAAAACCCTAATACTGACTGGCTGGAAAGAGTTCAGTTTAGGGTTTAAAACCCTAATGCTGACTGAATGGAAAAAGTTCAGTTTAGGGTTTAAAACCTTAATAATGACTCAAGGAAAGAGTTCAGTTTAGGGTTTAAAACCCTAATGCTGACTGAATGGAAAAGTTCAGTTTAGGGTTTAAAACCCTAATGCTGACTAAAGGAAAGAGTTTAGTTTAGGGTTTAAAACCCTAATGCTGAGTAAAGGGAAAGTTCAGTTTAGGGTTTAAAACCCTAATACTGACTGGCTGGAAAGAGTTCAGTTTAGGGTTTAAAACCCTAATGCTGACTGAATGGAAAAAGTTCAGTTTAGGGTTTAAAACCTTAATAATGACTGAAGGAAAGAGTTCAGTTTAGGGTTTAAAACCCTAATGGTGACTGAATGGAAAAAGTTCAGTTTAGGGTATAAAACCTTAATAATGACTGAAGGAAAGAGTTCAGTTTAGGGTTTAAAACCCTAATGTTGACTAAAGGGAAAGTTCAGTTTAGGGTTTAAAACCCTAATACTGACTGGCTGGAAAGAGTTCAGTTTAGGGTTTAAAACCCTAATGCTGACTGAATGGAAAAAGTTCAGTTTAGGGTTTAAAACCTTAATAATGACTCAAGGAAAGAGTTCAGTTTAGGGTTTAAAACCCTAATGCTGACTGAATGGAAAAGTTCAGTTTAGGGTTTAAAACCCTAATGCTGACTAAAGGAAAGAGTTTAGTTTAGGGTTTAAAACCCTAATGCTGAGTAAAGGGAAAGTTCAGTTTAGGGTTTAAAACCCTAATACTGACTGGCTGGAAAGAGTTCAGTTTAGGGTTTAAAACCCTAATGCTGACTGAATGGAAAAAGTTCAGTTTAGGGTTTAAAACCTTAATAATGACTGAAGGAAAGAGTTCAGTTTAGGGTTTAAAACCCTAATGCTGACTGAATGGAAAAAGTTCAGTTTAGGGTATAAAACCTTAATAATGACTGAAGGAAAGAGTTCAGTTTAGGGTTTAAAACCCTAATGTTGACTAAAGGGAAAGTTCAGTTTAGGGTTTAAAACCCTAATACTGACTGGCTGGAAAGAGTTCAGTTTAGGGTTTAAAACCCTAATGCTGACTGAATGGAAAAAGTTCAGTTTAGGGTTTAAAACCCTAATGCTGACTAAAGGAAAGAGTTCAGTTTAGGGTTTAAAACCCTAATGCTGACTGAATGGAAAAGTTCAGTTTACGGTTTAAAACCCTAATGCTGACTGAAGGAAAGAGTTCAGTTTAGGGTTTAAAACCCTAATGCTGACTAAAGGGAAAGTTCAGTTTAGGGTTTAAATTCCTAATACTGACTGGCTGGAAAGAGTTCAGTTTAGGGTTTAAAACCCTAATGCTGACTGAATGGAAAAAGTTCAGTTTAGGGTTTAAAACCCTAATACTAACTGAAGGAAAGAGTTCAGTTTAGGGTTTAAAACCCTAATGCTGACAAAAGGAAAAGTTCAGTTTAGGGTTTAAAACCCTAATACTGACTGGCTGGAAAGAGTTCAGTTTAGGGTTTAAAACCCTAATGCTGACTGAATGGAAAAAGTTCAGTTTATGGTTTAAAACCCTAATGCTGACTAAAGGAAAAAGTTCAGTTTAGGGTTTAAACCCTAATCCTGACTGAATGGAAAAGTTCAGTTTAGGGTTTAAAACCCTAATGCTGACTGAAGGAAAGAGTTCAGTTTAGGGTTTAAAACCCTAATGCTGACTAAAGGGAAATTTCAGTTTAGGGTTTAAAACCCTAATACTGACTGGCTGGAAAGAGTTTAGTTTAGGGTTTAAAACCTTAATGCTGACTGAATGGAAAAAGTTCAGTTTAGGGTTTAAAACCCTAATGCTGACTAAAGGAAAGAGTTCAGTTTAGGGTTTAAAACCCTAATGGTGACTGAATGGATAAGTTCAGTTTAGGGTTTAAAACCCTAATACTGACTGGCTAGAAAGAGTTCAGTTTAGGGTTTAAAACCCTAATGCTGACTGAATGGAAAAAGTTCAGTTTAGGGTTTAAAACCCTAATGATGACTAAGGAAAGAGTTCAGTTTAGGGTTTAAAACCCTAATGCTGAGTAAAGGGAAAGTTCAGTTTAGGGTTTAAAACCCTAATACTGACTGGCTGGAAAGAGTTCAGTTTAGGGTTTAAAACCCTAATGCTGACTGAATGGAAAAAGTTCAGTTTAGGGTTTAAAACCTTAATAATGACTGAAGGAAAGAGTTCAGTTTAGGGTTTAAAACCCTAATGTTGACTAAAGGGAAAGTTTAGTTTAGGGTTTAAAACCCTAATACTGACTGGCTGGAAAGAGTTCAGTTTAGGGTTTAAAACCCTAATGCTGACTAAAGGAAAGAGTTTAGTTTAGGGTTTAAACCCTAATCCTGACTGAATGGAAAAGTTCAGTTTAGGGTTTAAAACCCTAATGCTGACTGAATGGAAAAAGTTCAGTTTAGGGTTTAAAACCCTAATGCTGACTAAAGGAAAAGTTCAGTTTAGGGTTTAAAACCCTAATACTGACTGGCTGGAAAGAGTTCAGTTTAAGGTTTAAAACCCTAATGCTGACTGAAAGGAAAAAGTTCAGTTTAGAGTTTAAAACCCTAATGCTGACTAAAGGAAAGAGTTCAGTTTAGGGTTTAAAACCCTAATGCTGACTGAATGGAAAAGTTCAGTTTAGGGTTTAAAACCCTAATGCTGACTGAAGGAAAGAGTTCAGTTTAGGGTTTAAAACCCTAATGCTGACTAAAGGGAAAGTTCAGTTTTGGGTTTAAAACCCTAATACTGACTGGCTGGAAAGAGTTCAGTTTAGGATTTAAAACCCTAATGCTGACTAAATGGAAAAAGTTCAGTTTAGGGTTTAAAACCTTAATAATGACTCAAGGAAAGAGTTCAGTTTAGGGTTTAAAACCCTAATTCTGATTAAAGGGAAAGTTCAGTTTAGGGTTTAAAACCCTAATACTGACTGGCTGGAAAGAGTTCAGTTTAGGGTTTAAAACCCTAATGCTGACTGAATGGAAAAAGTTCAGTTTAGGGTTTAAAACCCTAATGCAAACTAAAGGAAAGAGTTCAGTTTAGCTTTTAAAACCCTAATGCTGACTGAATGGAAAAGTTTAGATTAGGGTTTAAAACCCTAATGCTGACTGAAAGAAAGAGTTCAGTTTAGGGTTTAAAACCCTAATGCTGACTAAAGGAAAAGTCCAGTTTAGGGTTTAAAACCCTAATACTGACTGGCTGGAAAGAGTTCAGTTTAGGGTATAAAACCCTAATGCTGACTGAATGGAAAAAGTTCAGTTTAGGGTTTAAAACCTTAATAATGACTCAAGGAAAGAGTTCAGTTTAGGGTTTAAAACCCTAATGCTGACTGAATGGAAAAGTTCAGTTTAGGGTTTAAAACCCTAATGCTGACTAAAGGAAAGAGTTTAGTTTAGGGTTTAAAACCCTAATGCTGAGTAAAGGGAAAGTTCAGTTTAGGGTTTAAAACCCTAATACTGACTGGCTGGAAAGAGTTCAGTTTAGGGTTTAAAACCCTAATGCTGACTGAATGGAAAAAGTTCAGTTTAGGGTTTAAAACCTTAATAATGAATGAAGGAAAGAGTTCAGTTTAGGGTTTAAAACCCTAATGCTGACTGAATGGAAAAAGTTCAGTTTAGGGTATAAAACCTTAATAATGACTGAAGGAAAGAGTTCAGTTTAGGGTTTAAAACCCTAATGTTGACTAAAGGGAAAGTTCAGTTTAGGGTTTAAAACCCTAATACTGACTGGCTGGAAAGAGTTCAGTTTAGGGTTTAAAACCCTAATGCTGACTGAATGGAAAAAGTTCAGTTTAGGGTTTAAAACCCTAATGCTGACTAAAGGAAAGAGTTCAGTTTAGGGTTTAAAACCCTAATGCTGACTTAATGGAAAAGTTCAGTTTACGGTTTAAAACCCTAATGCTGACTGAAGGAAAGAGTTCAGTTTAGGGTTTAAAACCCTAATGCTGACTAAAGGGAAAGTTCAGTTTAGGGTTTAAAACCCTAATACTGACTGGCTGGAAAGAGTTCAGTTTAGGGTTTAAAACCTTAATGCTGACTGAATGGAAAAAGTTCAGTTTAGGGTTTAAAACCCTAATACTAACTGAAGGAAAGAGTTCAGTTTAGGGTTTAAAACCCTAATGCTGACAAAAGGAAAAGTTCAGTTTAGGGTTTAAAACCCTAATCCTGACTGAAGGAAAGAGTTCAGTTTAGGGTTTAAAACCCTAATGCTGACTAAAGGGAAATTTCAGTTTAGGGTTTAAAACCCTAATACTGACTGGCTGGAAAGAGTTTAGTTTAGGGTTTAAAACCTTAATGCTGACTGAATGGAAAAAGTTCAGTTTAGGGTTTAAAACCCTAATGCTGACTAAAGGAAAGAGTTCAGTTTAGGGTTTAAAACCCTAATGGTGACTGAATGGATAAGTTCAGTTTAGGGTTTAAAACCCTAATACTGACTGGCTAGAAAGAGTTCAGTTTAGGGTTTAAAACCCTAATGCTGACTGAATGGAAAAAGTTCAGTTTAGGGTTTAAAACCCTAATGCTGACTAAGGAAAGAGTTCAGTTTAGGGTTTAAAACCCTAATGCTGAGTAAAGGGAAAGTTCAGTTTAGGGTTTAAAACCCTAATACTGACTGGCTGGAAAGAGTTCAGTTTAAGGTTTAAAACCCTAATGCTGACTGAAAGGAAAAAGTTCAGTTTAGGGTTTAAAACCCTAATGCTGACTAAAGGGAAAGTTCAGTTTTGGGTTTAAAACCCTAATACTGACTGGCTGGAAAGAGTTCAGTTTAGGATTTAAAACCCTAATGCTGACTAAATGGAAAAAGTTCAGTTTAGGGTTTAAAACCCTAATACTGACTGAAGAAAAGAGTTCAGTTTAGGTTTTAAAACCCTAATTCTGATTAAAGGGAAAGTTCAGTTTAGGGTTTAAAACCCTAATACTGACTGGCTGGAAAGAGTTCAGTTTAGGGTTTAAAACCCTAATGCTGACTGAATGGAAAAAGTTCAGTTTAGGGTTTAAAACCCTAATGCAAACTAAAGGAAAGAGTTCAGTTTAGCTTTTAAAACCCTAATGCTGACTGAATGGAAAAGTTCAGTTTAGGGTTTAAAACCCTAATGCTGACTGAAGGAAAGAGTTCAGTTTAGGGTTTAAAACCCTAATGCTGACTAAAGGGAAAGTTCAGTTTTGGGTTTAAAACCCTAATACTGACTGGTTGGAAAGAGTTCAGTTTAGGATTTAAAACCCTAATGCTGACTAAATGGAAAAAGTTCAGGTTAGGGTTTAAAACCCTAATACTGACTGAAGAAAAGAGTTCAGTTTAGGTTTTAAAACCCTAATGTTGATTAAAGGGAAAGTTCAGTTTAGGGTTTAAAACCCTAATACTGACTGGCTGGAAAGAGTTCAGTTTAGGGTTTAAAACCCTAATGCTGACTGAATGGAAAAAGTTCAGTTTAGGGTTTAAAACCCTAATGCAAACTAAAGGAAAGAGTTCAGTTTAGCTTTTAAAACCCTAATGCTGACTGAATGGAAAAGTTTAGATTAGGGTTTAAAACCCTAATGCTGACTGAAAGAAAGAGTTCAGTTTAGGGTTTAAAACCCTAATGCTGACTAAAGGAAAAGTTCAGTTTAGGGTTTAAAACCCTAATACTGACTGGCTGGAAAGAGTTCAGTTTAGGGTTTAAAACCCTAATGCTGACTGAATGGAAAAAGTTCAGTTTAGGGTTTAAAACCTTAATAATGACTCAAGGAAAGAGTTCAGTTTAGGGTTTAAAACCCTAATGCTGACTGAATGGAAAAGTTCAGTTTAGGGTTTAAAACCCTAATGCTGACTAAAGGAAAGAGTTTAGTTTAGGGTTTAAAACCCTAATGCTGAGTAAAGGGAAAGTTCAGTTTAGGGTTTAAAACCCTAATACTGACTGGCTGGAAAGAGTTCAGTTTAGGGTTTAAAACCCTAATGCTGACTGAATGGAAAAAGTTCAGTTTAGGGTTTAAAACCTTAATAATGACTGAAGGAAAGAGTTCAGTTTAGGGTTTAAAACCCTAATGCTGACTGAATGGAAAAAGTTCAGTTTAGGGTATAAAACCTTAATAATGACTGAAGGAAAGAGTTCAGTTTAGGGTTTAAAACCCTAATGTTGACTAAAGGGAAAGTTCAGTTTAGGGTTTAAAACCCTAATACTGACTGGCTGGAAAGAGTTCAGTTTAGGGTTTAAAACCCTAATGCTGACTGAATGGAAAAAGTTCAGTTTAGGGTTTAAAACCTTAATAATGACTGAAGGAAAGAGTTCAGTTTAGGGTTTAAAACCCTAATGCTGACTGAATGGAAAAAGTTCAGTTTAGGGTATAAAACCTTAATAATGACTGAAGGAAAGAGTTCAGTTTAGGGTTTAAAACCCTAATGTTGACTAAAGGGAAAGTTCAGTTTAGGGTTTAAAACCCTAATACTGACTGGCTGGAAAGAGTTCAGTTTAGGGTTTAAAACCCTAATGCTGACTGAATGGAAAAAGTTCAGTTTAGGGTTTAAAACCCTAATGCTGACTAAAGGAAAGAGTTCAGTTTAGGGTTTAAAACCCTTATGCTGACTAAAGGGAAAGTTCAGTTTAGGGTTTAAAACCCTAATACTGACTGGCTGGAAAGATTTCAGTTTAGGGTTTAAAACCCTAATGCTGACTTAATGGAAAAAGTTCAGTTTAGGGTTTAAAACCCTAATACTGACTGAAGGAAAGAGTTCAGTTTAGGGTTTAAAACCCTAATGCTGACTGAATGGAAAAAGTTCAGTTTAGGGTTTAAAACCCTAATACTAACTGAAGGAAAGAGTTCAGTTTAGGGTTTAAAACCCTAATGCTGACAAAAGGAAAAGTTCAGTTTAGGGTTTAAAACCCTAATACTGACTGGCTGGAAAGAGTTCAGTTTAGGGTTTAAAACCCTAATGCTGACTGAATGGAAAAAGTTCAGTTTATGGTTTAAAACCCTAATGCTGACTAAAGGAAAAAGTTCAGTTTAGGGTTTAAACCCTAATCCTGACTGAATGGAAAAGTTCAGTTTAGGGTTTAAAACCCTAATGCTGACTGAAGGAAAGAGTTCAGTTTAGGGTTTAAAACCCTAATGCTGACTAAAGGGAAATTTCAGTTTAGGGTTTAAAACCCTAATACTGACTGGCTGGAAAGAGTTTAGTTTAGGGTTTAAAACCTTAATGCTGACTGAATGGAAAAAGTTCAGTTTAGGGTTTAAAACCCTAATGCTGACTAAAGGAAAGAGTTCAGTTTAGGGTTTAAAACCCTAATGGTGACTGAATGGATAAGTTCAGTTTAGGGTTTAAAACCCTAATACTGACTGGCTAGAAAGAGTTCAGTTTAGGGTTTAAAACCCTAATGCTGACTGAATGGAAAAAGTTCAGTTTAGGGTTTAAAACCCTAATGATGACTAAGGAAAGAGTTCAGTTTAGGGTTTAAAACCCTAATGCTGAGTAAAGGGAAAGTTCAGTTTAGGGTTTAAAACCCTAATACTGACTGGCTGGAAAGAGTTCAGTTTAGGGTTTAAAACCCTAATGCTGACTGAATGGAAAAAGTTCAGTTTAGGGTTTAAAACCTTAATAATGACTGAAGGAAAGAGTTCAGTTTAGGGTTTAAAACCCTAATGTTGACTAAAGGGAAAGTTCAGTTTAGGGTTTAAAACCCTAATACTGACTGGCTGGAAAGAGTTCAGTTTAGGGTTTAAAACCCTAATGCTGACTAAAGGAAAGAGTTTAGTTTAGGGTTTAAACCCTAATCCTGACTGAATGGAAAAGTTCAGTTTAGGGTTTAAAACCCTAATACTGACTGGCTGGAAAGAGTTCAGTTTAAGGTTTAAAACCCTAATGCTGACTGAAAGGAAAAAGTTCAGTTTAGAGTTTAAAACCCTAATGCTGACTAAAGGAAAGAGTTCAGTTTAGGGTTTAAAACCCTAATGCTGACTGAATGGAAAAGTTCAGTTTAGGGTTTAAAACCCTAATGCTGACTGAAGGAAAGAGTTCAGTTTAGGGTTTAAAACCCTAATGCTGACTAAAGGGAAAGTTCAGTTTTGGGTTTAAAACCCTAATACTGACTGGCTGGAAAGAGTTCAGTTTAGGATTTAAAACCCTAATGCTGACTAAATGGAAAAAGTTCAGTTTAGGGTTTAAAACCTTAATAATGACTCAAGGAAAGAGTTCAGTTTAGGGTTTAAAACCCTAATTCTGATTAAAGGGAAAGTTCAGTTTAGGGTTTAAAACCCTAATACTGACTGGCTGGAAAGAGTTCAGTTTAGGGTTTAAAACCCTAATGCTGACTGAATGGAAAAAGTTCAGTTTAGGGTTTAAAACCCTAATGCAAACTAAAGGAAAGAGTTCAGTTTAGCTTTTAAAACCCTAATGCTGACTGAATGGAAAAGTTTAGATTAGGGTTTAAAACCCTAATGCTGACTGAAAGAAAGAGTTCAGTTTAGGGTTTAAAACCCTAATGCTGACTAAAGGAAAAGTTCAGTTTAGGGTTTAAAACCCTAATACTGACTGGCTGGAAAGAGTTCAGTTTAGGGTATAAAACCCTAATGCTGACTGAATGGAAAAAGTTCAGTTTAGGGTTTAAAACCTTAATAATGACTCAAGGAAAGAGTTCAGTTTAGGGTTTAAAACCCTAATGCTGACTGAATGGAAAAGTTCAGTTTAGGGTTTAAAACCCTAATGCTGACTAAAGGAAAGAGTTTAGTTTAGGGTTTAAAACCCTAATGCTGAGTAAAGGGAAAGTTCAGTTTAGGGTTTAAAACCCTAATACTGACTGGCTGGAAAGAGTTCAGTTTAGGGTTTAAAACCCTAATGCTGACTGAATGGAAAAAGTTCAGTTTAGGGTTTAAAACCTTAATAATGAATGAAGGAAAGAGTTTAGTTTAGGGTTTAAAACCCTAATGCTGACTGAATGGAAAAAGTTCAGTTTAGGGTATAAAACCTTAATAATGACTGAAGGAAAGAGTTCAGTTTAGGGTTTAAAACCCTAATGTTGACTAAAGGGAAAGTTCAGTTTAGGGTTTAAAACCCTAATGCTGACTGAAGGAAAGAGTTCAGTTTAGGGTTTAAAACCCTAATGCTGACTAAAGGGAAATTTCAGTTTAGGGTTTAAAACCCTAATACTGACTGGCTGGAAAGAGTTTAGTTTAGGGTTTAAAACCTTAATGCTGACTGAATGGAAAAAGTTCAGTTTAGGGTTTAAAACCCTAATGCTGACTAAAGGAAAGAGTTCAGTTTAGGGTTTAAAACCCTAATGGTGACTGAATGGATAAGTTCAGTTTAGGGTTTAAAACCCTAATACTGACTGGCTAGAAAGAGTTCAGTTTAGGGTTTAAAACCCTAATGCTGACTGAATGGAAAAAGTTCAGTTTAGGGTTTAAAACCCTAATGATGACTAAGGAAAGAGTTCAGTTTAGGGTTTAAAACCCTAATGCTGAGTAAAGGGAAAGTTCAGTTTAGGGTTTAAAACCCTAATACTGACTGGCTGGAAAGAGTTCAGTTTAGGGTTTAAAACCCTAATGCTGACTGAATGGAAAAAGTTCAGTTTAGGGTTTAAAACCTTAATAATGACTGAAGGAAAGAGTTCAGTTTAGGGTTTAAAACCCTAATGTTGACTAAAGGGAAAGTTCAGTTTAGGGTTTAAAACCCTAATACTGACTGGCTGGAAAGAGTTCAGTTTAGGGTTTAAAACCCTAATGCTGACTAAAGGAAAGAGTTTAGTTTAGGGTTTAAACCCTAATCCTGACTGAATGGAAAAGTTCAGTTTAGGGTTTAAAACCCTAATACTGACTGGCTGGAAAGAGTTCAGTTTAAGGTTTAAAACCCTAATGCTGACTGAAAGGAAAAAGTTCAGTTTAGAGTTTAAAACCCTAATGCTGACTAAAGGAAAGAGTTCAGTTTAGGGTTTAAAACCCTAATGCTGACTGAATGGAAAAGTTCAGTTTAGGGTTTAAAACCCTAATGCTGACTGAAGGAAAGAGTTCAGTTTAGGGTTTAAAACCCTAATGCTGACTAAAGGGAAAGTTCAGTTTTGGGTTTAAAACCCTAATACTGACTGGCTGGAAAGAGTTCAGTTTAGGATTTAAAACCCTAATGCTGACTAAATGGAAAAAGTTCAGTTTAGGGTTTAAAACCTTAATAATGACTCAAGGAAAGAGTTCAGTTTAGGGTTTAAAACCCTAATTCTGATTAAAGGGAAAGTTCAGTTTAGGGTTTAAAACCCTAATACTGACTGGCTGGAAAGAGTTCAGTTTAGGGTTTAAAACCCTAATGCTGACTGAATGGAAAAAGTTCAGTTTAGGGTTTAAAACCCTAATGCAAACTAAAGGAAAGAGTTCAGTTTAGCTTTTAAAACCCTAATGCTGACTGAATGGAAAAGTTTAGATTAGGGTTTAAAACCCTAATGCTGACTGAAAGAAAGAGTTCAGTTTAGGGTTTAAAACCCTAATGCTGACTAAAGGAAAAGTTCAGTTTAGGGTTTAAAACCCTAATACTGACTGGCTGGAAAGAGTTCAGTTTAGGGTATAAAACCCTAATGCTGACTGAATGGAAAAAGTTCAGTTTAGGGTTTAAAACCTTAATAATGACTCAAGGAAAGAGTTCAGTTTAGGGTTTAAAACCCTAATGCTGACTGAATGGAAAAGTTCAGTTTAGGGTTTAAAACCCTAATGCTGACTAAAGGAAAGAGTTTAGTTTAGGGTTTAAAACCCTAATGCTGAGTAAAGGGAAAGTTCAGTTTAGGGTTTAAAACCCTAATACTGACTGGCTGGAAAGAGTTCAGTTTAGGGTTTAAAACCCTAATGCTGACTGAATGGAAAAAGTTCAGTTTAGGGTTTAAAACCTTAATAATGAATGAAGGAAAGAGTTCAGTTTAGGGTTTAAAACCCTAATGCTGACTGAATGGAAAAAGTTCAGTTTAGGGTATAAAACCTTAATAATGACTGAAGGAAAGAGTTCAGTTTAGGGTTTAAAACCCTAATGTTGACTAAAGGGAAAGTTCAGTTTAGGGTTTAAAACCCTAATACTGACTGGCTGGAAAGAGTTCAGTTTAGGGTTTAAAACCCTAATGCTGACTGAATGGAAAAAGTTCAGTTTAGGGTTTAAAACCCTAATGCTGACTAAAGGAAAGAGTTCAGTTTAGGGTTTAAAACCCTAATGCTGACTTAATGGAAAAGTTCAGTTTACGGTTTAAAACCCTAATGCTGACTGAAGGAAAGAGTTCAGTTTAGGGTTTAAAACCCTAATGCTGACTAAAGGAAAAGTTCAGTTTAGGGTTTAAAACCCTAATACTGACTGGCTGGAAAGAGTTCAGTTTAGGGTTTAAAACCTTAATGCTGACTGAATGGAAAAAGTTCAGTTTAGGGTTTAAAACCCTAATACTAACTGAAGGAAAGAGTTCAGTTTAGGGTTTAAAACCCTAATGCTGACAAAAGGAAAAGTTCAGTTTAGGGTTTAAAACCCTAATACTGACTGGCTGGAAAGAGTTCAGTTTAGGGTTTAAAACCCTAATGCTGACTGAATGGAAAAAGTTCAGTTTATGGTTTAAAACCCTAATGCTGACTAAAGGAAAAAGTTCAGTTTAGGGTTTAAACCCTAATCCTGACTGAATGGAAAAGTTCAGTTTAGGGTTTAAAACCCTAATCCTGACTGAAGGAAAGAGTTCAGTTTAGGGTTTAAAACCCTAATGCTGACTAAAGGGAAATTTCAGTTTAGGGTTTAAAACCCTAATACTGACTGGCTGGAAAGAGTTTAGTTTAGGGTTTAAAACCTTAATGCTGACTGAATGGAAAAAGTTCAGTTTAGGGTTTAAAACCCTAATGCTGACTAAAGGAAAGAGTTCAGTTTAGGGTTTAAAACCCTAATGGTGACTGAATGGATAAGTTCAGTTTAGGGTTTAAAACCCTAATACTGACTGGCTAGAAAGAGTTCAGTTTAGGGTTTAAAACCCTAATGCTGACTGAATGGAAAAAGTTCAGTTTAGGGTTTAAAACCCTAATGCTGACTAAGGAAAGAGTTCAGTTTAGGGTTTAAAACCCTAATGCTGAGTAAAGGGAAAGTTCAGTTTAGGGTTTAAAACCCTAATACTGACTGGCTGGAAAGAGTTCAGTTTAAGGTTTAAAACCCTAATGCTGACTGAAAGGAAAAAGTTCAGTTTAGGGTTTAAAACCCTAATGCTGACTAAAGGGAAAGTTCAGTTTTGGGTTTAAAACCCTAATACTGACTGGCTGGAAAGAGTTCAGTTTAGGATTTAAAACCCTAATGCTGACTAAATGGAAAAAGTTCAGTTTAGGGTTTAAAACCCTAATACTGACTGAAGAAAACAGTTCAGTTTAGGTTTTAAAACCCTAATTCTGATTAAAGGGAAAGTTCAGTTTAGGGTTTAAAACCCTAATACTGACTGGCTGGAAAGAGTTCAGTTTAGGGTTTAAAACCCTAATGCTGACTGAATGGAAAAAGTTCAGTTTAGGGTTTAAAACCCTAATGCAAACTAAAGGAAAGAGTTCAGTTTAGCTTTTAAAACCCTAATGCTGACTGAATGGAAAAGTTTAGATTAGGGTTTAAAACCCTAATGCTGACTGAAAGAAAGAGTTCAGTTTAGGGTTTAAAACCCTAATGCTGACTAAAGGAAAAGTTCAGTTTAGGGTTTAAAACCCTAATACTGACTGGCTGGAAAGAGTTCAGTTTAGGGTTTAAAACCCTAATGCTGACTGAATGGAAAAAGTTCAGTTTAGGGTTTAAAACCTTAATAATGACTCAAGGAAAGAGTTCAGTTTAGGGTTTAAAACCCTAATGCTGACTGAATGGAAAAGTTCAGTTTAGGGTTTAAAACCCTAATGCTGACTAAAGGAAAGAGTTTAGTTTAGGGTTTAAAACCCTAATGCTGAGTAAAGGGAAAGTTCAGTTTAGGGTTTAAAACCCTAATACTGACTGGCTGGAAAGAGTTCAGTTTAGGGTTTAAAACCCTAATGCTGACTGAATGGAAAAAGTTCAGTTTAGGGTTTAAAACCTTAATAATGACTGAAGGAAAGAGTTCAGTTTAGGGTTTAAAACCCTAATGCTGACTGAATGGAAAAAGTTCAGTTTAGGGTATAAAACCTTAATAATGACTGAAGGAAAGAGTTCAGTTTAGGGTTTAAAACCCTAATGTTGACTAAAGGGAAAGTTCAGTTTAGGGTTTAAAACCCTAATACTGACTGGCTGGAAAGAGTTCAGTTTAGGGTTTAAAACCCTAATGCTGACTGAATGGAAAAAGTTCAGTTTAGGGTTTAAAACCTTAATAATGACTCAAGGAAAGAGTTCAGTTTAGGGTTTAAAACCCTAATGCTGACTGAATGGAAAAGTTCAGTTTAGGGTTTAAAATCCTAATGCTGACTAAAGGAAAGAGTTTAGTTTAGGGTTTAAAACCCTAATGCTGAGTAAAGGGAAAGTTCAGTTTAGGGTTTAAAACCTTAATACTGACTGGCTGGAAAGAGTTCAGTTTAGGGTTTAAAACCCTAATGCTGACTGAATGGAAAAAGTTCAGTTTAGGGTTTAAAACCTTAATAATGACTGAAGGAAAGAGTTCAGTTTAGGGTTTAAAACCCTAATGCTGACTGAATGGAAAAAGTTCAGTTTAGGGTATAAAACCTTAATAATGACTGAAGGAAAGAGTTCAGTTTAGGGTTTAAAACCCTAATGTTGACTAAAGGGAAAGTTCAGTTTAGGGTTTAAAACCCTAATACTGACTGGCTGGAAAGAGTTCAGTTTAGGGTTTAAAACCCTAATGCTGACTGAATGGAAAAAGTTCAGTTTAGGGTTTAAAACCCTAATGCTGACTAAAGGAAAGAGTTCAGTTTAGGGTTTAAAACCCTAATGCTGACTGAATGGAAAAGTTCAGTTTACGGTTTAAAACCCTAATGCTGACTGAAGGAAAGAGTTCAGTTTAGGGTTTAAAACCCTAATGCTGACTAAAGGGAAAGTTCAGTTTAGGGTTTAAATTCCTAATACTGACTGGCTGGAAAGAGTTCAGTTTAGGGTTTAAAACCCTAATGCTGACTGAATGGAAAAAGTTCAGTTTAGGGTTTAAAACCCTAATACTAACTGAAGGAAAGAGTTCAGTTTAGGGTTTAAAACCCTAATGCTGACAAAAGGAAAAGTTCAGTTTAGGGTTTAAAACCCTAATACTGACTGGCTGGAAAGAGTTCAGTTTAGGGTTTAAAACCCTAATGCTGACTGAATGGAAAAAGTTCAGTTTATGGTTTAAAACCCTAATGCTGACTAAAGGAAAAAGTTCAGTTTAGGGTTTAAACCCTAATCCTGACTGAATGGAAAAGTTCAGTTTAGGGTTTAAAACCCTAATGCTGACTGAAGGAAAGAGTTCAGTTTAGGGTTTAAAACCCTAATGCTGACTAAAGGGAAATTTCAGTTTAGGGTTTAAAACCCTAATACTGACTGGCTGGAAAGAGTTTAGTTTAGGGTATAAAACCCTAATGCTGACTGAATGGAAAAAGTTCAGTTTAGGGTTTAAAACCTTAATAATGACTCAAGGAAAGAGTTCAGTTTAGGGTTTAAAACCCTAATGCTGACTGAATGGAAAAGTTCAGTTTAGGGTTTAAAACCCTAATGCTGACTAAAGGAAAGAGTTTAGTTTAGGGTTTAAAACCCTAATGCTGAGTAAAGGGAAAGTTCAGTTTAGGGTTTAAAACCCTAATACTGACTGGCTGGAAAGAGTTCAGTTTAGGGTTTAAAACCCTAATGCTGACTGAATGGAAAAAGTTCAGTTTAGGGTTTAAAACCTTAATAATGAATGAAGGAAAGAGTTCAGTTTAGGGTTTAAAACCCTAATGCTGACTGAATGGAAAAAGTTCAGTTTAGGGTATAAAACCTTAATAATGACTGAAGGAAAGAGTTCAGTTTAGGGTTTAAAACCCTAATGTTGACTAAAGGGAAAGTTCAGTTTAGGGTTTAAAACCCTAATACTGACTGGCTGGAAAGAGTTCAGTTTAGGGTTTAAAACCCTAATGCTGACTGAATGGAAAAAGTTCAGTTTAGGGTTTAAAACCCTAATGCTGACTAAAGGAAAGAGTTCAGTTTAGGGTTTAAAACCCTAATGCTGACTGAATGGAAAAGTTCAGTTTACGGTTTAAAACCCTAATGCTGACTGAAGGAAAGAGTTCAGTTTAGGGTTTAAAACCCTAATGCTGACTAAAGGGAAAGTTCAGTTTAGGGTTTAAAACCCTAATACTGACTGGCTGGAAAGAGTTCAGTTTAGGGTTTAAAACCTTAATGCTGACTGAATGGAAAAAGTTCAGTTTAGGGTTTAAAACCCTAATACTAACTGAAGGAAAGAGTTCAGTTTAGGGTTTAAAACCCTAATGCTGACAAAAGGAAAAGTTCAGTTTAGGGTTTAAAACCCTAATACTGACTGGCTGGAAAGAGTTCAGTTTAGGGTTTAAAACCCTAATGCTGACTGAATGGAAAAAGTTCAGTTTATGGTTTAAAACCCTAATGCTGACTAAAGGAAAAAGTTCAGTTTAGGGTTTAAACCCTAATCCTGACTGAATGGAAAAGTTCAGTTTAGGGTTTAAAACCCTAATCCTGACTGAAGGAAAGAGTTCAGTTTAGGGTTTAAAACCCTAATGCTGACTAAAGGGAAATTTCAGTTTAGGGTTTAAAACCCTAATACTGACTGGCTGGAAAGAGTTTAGTTTAGGGTTTAAAACCTTAATGCTGACTGAATGGAAAAAGTTCAGTTTAGGGTTTAAAACCCTAATGCTGACTAAAGGAAAGAGTTCAGTTTAGGGTTTAAAACCCTAATGGTGACTGAATGGATAAGTTCAGTTAAGGTTTAAAACCCTAATACTGACTGGCTAGAAAGAGTTCAGTTTAGGGTTTAAAACCCTAATGCTGACTGAATGGAAAAAGTTCAGTTTAGGGTTTAAAACCCTAATGCTGACTAAGGAAAGAGTTCAGTTTAGGGTTTAAAACCCTAATGCTGAGTAAAGGGAAAGTTCAGTTTAGGGTTTAAAACCCTAATACTGACTGGCTGGAAAGAGTTCAGTTTAAGGTTTAAAACCCTAATGCTGACTGAAAGGAAAAAGTTCAGTTTAGAGTTTAAAACCCTAATGCTGACTAAAGGAAAGAGTTCAGTTTAGGGTTTAAAACCCTAATGCTGACTGAATGGAAAAGTTCAGTTTAGGGTTTAAAACCCTAATGCTGACTGAAGGAAAGAGTTCAGTTTAGGGTTTAAAACCCTAATGCTGACTAAAGGGAAAGTTCAGTTTTGGGTTTAAAACCCTAATACTGACTGGTTGGAAAGAGTTCAGTTTAGGATTTAAAACCCTAATGCTGACTAAATGGAAAAAGTTCAGGTTAGGGTTTAAAACCCTAATACTGACTGAAGAAAAGAGTTCAGTTTAGGTTTTAAAACCCTAATGTTGATTAAAGGGAAAGTTCAGTTTAGGGTTTAAAACCCTAATACTGACTGGCTGGAAAGAGTTCAGTTTAGGGTTTAAAACCCTAATGCTGACTGAATGGAAAAAGTTCAGTTTAGGGTTTAAAACCCTAATGCAAACTAAAGGAAAGAGTTCAGTTTAGCTTTTAAAACCCTAATGCTGACTGAATGGAAAAGTTTAGATTAGGGTTTAAAACCCTAATGCTGACTGAAAGAAAGAGTTCAGTTTAGGGTTTAAAACCCTAATGCTGACTAAAGGAAAAGTTCAGTTTAGGGTTTAAAACCCTAATACTGACTGGCTGGAAAGAGTTCAGTTTAGGGTTTAAAACCCTAATGCTGACTGAATGGAAAAAGTTCAGTTTAGGGTTTAAAACCTTAATAATGACTCAAGGAAAGAGTTCAGTTTAGGGTTTAAAACCCTAATGCTGACTGAATGGAAAAGTTCAGTTTAGGGTTTAAAACCCTAATGCTGACTAAAGGAAAGAGTTTAGTTTAGGGTTTAAAACCCTAATGCTGAGTAAAGGGAAAGTTCAGTTTAGGGTTTAAAACCCTAATACTGACTGGCTGGAAAGAGTTCAGTTTAGGGTTTAAAACCCTAATGCTGACTGAATGGAAAAAGTTCAGTTTAGGGTTTAAAACCTTAATAATGACTGAAGGAAAGAGTTCAGTTTAGGGTTTAAAACCCTAATGCTGACTGAATGGAAAAAGTTCAGTTTAGGGTATAAAACCTTAATAATGACTGAAGGAAAGAGTTCAGTTTAGGGTTTAAAACCCTAATGTTGACTAAAGGGAAAGTTCAGTTTAGGGTTTAAAACCCTAATACTGACTGGCTGGAAAGAGTTCAGTTTAGGGTTTAAAACCCTAATGCTGACTGAATGGAAAAAGTTCAGTTTAGGGTTTAAAACCCTAATGCTGACTAAAGGAAAGAGTTCAGTTTATGGTTTAAAACCCTAATGCTGACTGAATGGAAAAGTTCAGTTTACGGTTTAAAACCCTAATGCTGACTGAAGGAAAGAGTTCAGTTTAGGGTTTAAAACCCTAATGCTGACTAAAGGGAAAGTTCAGTTTAGGGTTTAAAACCCTAATACTGACTGGCTGGAAAGAGTTCAGTTTAGGGTTTAAAACCTTAATGCTGACTGAATGGAAAAAGTTCAGTTTAGGGTTTAAAACCCTAATACTAACTGAAGGAAAGAGTTCAGTTTAGGGTTTAAAACCCTAATGCTGACAAAAGGAAAAGTTCAGTTTAGGGTTTAAAACCCTAATACTGACTGGCTGGAAAGAGTTCAGTTTAGGGTTTAAAACCCTAATGCTGACTGAATGGAAAAAGTTCAGTTTATGGTTTAAAACCCTAATGCTGACTAAAGGAAAAAGTTCAGTTTAGGGTTTAAACCCTAATCCTGACTTGAATGGAAAAGTTCAGTTTAGGGTTTAAAACCCTAATGCTGACTGAAGGAAAGAGTTCAGTTTAGGGTTTAAAACCCTAATGCTGACTAAAGGGAAATTTCAGTTTAGGGTTTAAAACCCTAATACTGACTGGCTGGAAAGAGTTTAGTTTAGGGTTTAAAACCTTAATGCTGACTGAATGGAAAAAGTTCAGTTTAGGGTTTAAAACCCTAATGCTGACTAAAGGAAAGAGTTCAGTTTAGGGTTTAAAACCCTAATGGTGACTGAATGGATAAGTTCAGTTTAGGGTTTAAAACCCTAATACTGACTGGCTAGAAAGAGTTCAGTTTAGGGTTTAAAACCCTAATGCTGACTGAATGGAAAAAGTTCAGTTTAGGGTTTAAAACCCTAATGCTGACTAAGGAAAGAGTTCAGTTTAGGGTTTAAAACCCTAATGCTGAGTAAAGGGAAAGTTCAGTTTAGGGTTTAAAACCCTAATACTGACTGGCTGGAAAGAGTTCAGTTTAGGGTTTAAAACCCTAATGCTGACTGAATGGAAAAAGTTCAGTTTAGGGTTTAAAACCTTAATAATGACTGAAGGAAAGAGTTCAGTTTAGGGTTTAAAACCCTAATGTTGACTAAAGGGAAAGTTCAGTTTAGGGTTTAAAACCCTAATACTGACTGGCTGGAAAGAGTTCAGTTTAGGGTTTAAAACCCTAATGCTGACTAAAGGAAAGAGTTTAGTTTAGGGTTTAAACCCTAATCCTGACTGAATGGAAAAGTTCAGTTTAGGGTTTAAAACCCTAATGCTGACTGAATGGAAAAAGTTCAGTTTAGGGTTTAAAACCCTAATGCTGACTAAAGGAAAAGTTCAGTTTAGGGTTTAAAACCCTAATACTGACTGGCTGGAAAGAGTTCAGTTTAAGGTTTAAAACCCTAATGCTGACTGAAAGGAAAAAGTTCAGTTTAGAGTTTAAAACCCTAATGCTGACTAAAGGAAAGAGTTCAGTTTAGGGTTTAAAACCCTAATGCTGACTGAATGGAAAAGTTCAGTTTAGGGTTTAAAACCCTAATGTAGACTGAAGGAAAGAGTTCAGTTTAGGGTTTAAAACCCTAATGCTGACTAAAGGGAAAGTTCAGTTTTGGGTTTAAAACCCTAATACTGACTGGCTGGAAAGAGTTCAGTTTAGGATTTAAAACCCTAATGCTGACTAAATGGAAAAAGTTCAGTTTAGGGTTTAAAACCCTAATACTGACTGAAGAAAAGAGTTCAGTTTAGGTTTTAAAACCCTAATTCTGATTAAAGGGAAAGTTCAGTTTAGGGTTTAAAACCCTAATACTGACTGGCTGGAAAGAGTTCAGTTTAGGGTTTAAAACCCTAATGCTGACTGAATGGAAAAAGTTCAGTTTAGGGTTTAAAACCCTAATGCAAACTAAAGGAAAGAGTTCAGTTTAGCTTTTAAAACCCTAATGCTGACTGAATGGAAAAGTTTAGATTAGGGTTTAAAACCCTAATGCTGACTGAAAGAAAGAGTTCAGTTTAGGGTTTAAAACCCTAATGCTGACTAAAGGAAAAGTTCAGTTTAGGGTTTAAAACCCTAATACTGACTGGCTGGAAAGAGTTCAGTTTAGGGTTTAAAACCCTAATGCTGACTGAATGGAAAAAGTTCAGTTTAGGGTTTAAAACCTTAATAATGACTCAAGGAAAGAGTTCAGTTTAGGGTTTAAAACCCTAATGCTGACTGAATGGAAAAGTTCAGTTTAGGGTTTAAAACCCTAATGC
Organism: Nicotiana tabacum; assembly: GCF_000715075.1. Taxonomy (NCBI): domain Eukaryota; kingdom Viridiplantae; phylum Streptophyta; class Magnoliopsida; order Solanales; family Solanaceae; genus Nicotiana; species Nicotiana tabacum. The sequence goes on along the minus strand of NW_027438362.1, from coordinate 85,485 downwards.
TGACTAAAGGAAAGAGTTTAGTTTAGGGTTTAAAACCCTAATGCTGAGTAAAGGGAAAGTTCAGTTTAGGGTTTAAAACCCTAATACTGACTGGCTGGAAAGAGTTCAGTTTAGGGTTTAAAACCCTAATGCTGACTGAATGGAAAAAGTTCAGTTTAGGGTTTAAAACCTTAATAATGACTGAAGGAAAGAGTTCAGTTTAGGGTTTAAAACCCTAATGCTGACTGAATGGAAAAAGTTCAGTTTAGGGTATAAAACCTTAATAATGACTGAAGGAAAGAGTTCAGTTTAGGGTTTAAAACCCTAATGTTGACTAAAGGGAAAGTTCAGTTTAGGGTTTAAAACCCTAATACTGACTGGCTGGAAAGAGTTCAGTTTAGGGTTTAAAACCCTAATGCTGACTGAATGGAAAAAGTTCAGTTTAGGGTTTAAAACCCTAATGCTGACTAAAGGAAAGAGTTCAGTTTAGGGTTTAAAACCCTAATGCTGACTGAATGGAAAAGTTCAGTTTACGGTTTAAAACCCTAATGCTGACTGAAGGAAAGAGTTCAGTTTAGGGTTTAAAACCCTAATGCTGACTAAAGGGAAAGTTCAGTTTAGGGTTTAAAACCCTAATGCTGACTGAATGGAAAAAGTTCAGTTTAGGGTTTAAAACCCTAATGCTGACTAAAGGAAAGAGTTCAGTTTAGGGTTTAAACCCTAATCCTGACTGAATGGAAAAGTTCAGTTTAGGGTTTAAAACCCTAATGCTGACTGAAGGAAAGAGTTTAGTTTAGGGTTTAAACCCTAATGCTGACTAAAGGGAAAGTTCAGTTTAGGGTTTAAAACCCTAATACTGACTGGCTGGAAAGAGTTCAGTTTAGGGTTTAAAACCCTAATGCTGACTGAATGGAAAAAGTTCAGTTTAGGGTTTAAAACCCTAATACTGACTGAAGGAAAGAGTTCAGTTTAGGGTTTAAAACCCTAATGCTGACTGAATGGAAAAGTTCAGTTTAGGGTTTAAAACCCTAATGCTGACTGAAGGAAAGAGTTCAATTTAGGGTTTAAAACCCTAATGCTGACTAAAGGGAAAGTTCAGTTTAGGGTTTAAAACCCTAATACTGACTGGCTGGAAAGAGTTCAGTTTAGGGTTTAAAACCCTAATGCTGACTGAATGGAAAAAGTTCAGTTTAGGGTTTAAAACCCTAATACTGACTGAAGGAAAGAGTTCAGTTTAGGGTTTAAAACCCTAATGCTGACTAAAGGGAAAGTTCAGTTTAGGGTTTAAAACCCTAATACTGACTGGCTGGAAAGAGTTCAGTTTAGGGTTTAAAACCCTAATGCTGACTGAATGGAAAAAGTTCAGTTTAGGGTTTAAAACCTTAATGCTGACTAAAGGAAAGAGTTCAGTTTAGGGTTTAAAACCCTAATGCTGACTGAATGGAAAAGTTCAGTTTAGGGTTTAAAACCCTAATGCTGACTGAAGGAAAGAGTTCAGTTTAGGGTTTAAAACCCTAATGCTGACTAAAGGGAAAGTTCGGTTTAGGGTTTAAAACCCTAATACTGACTGGCTGGAAAGAGTTCAGTTTAGGGTTTAAAACCCTAATGCTGACTGAATGGAAAAAGTTTAGTTTAGGGTTTAAAACCCTAATACTGACTGAAGGAAAGAGTTCAGTTTAGGGTTTAAAACCCTAATGCTGACTAAAGGAAAGTGTTTAGTTTAGGGTTTAAAACCCTAATGCTGACTGAATGGAAAAGTTCAGTTTAGGGTTTAAAACCCTAATGCTGACTGAAGAAAAGAGTTCAGTTTAGGGTTTAAAACCCTAATGCTGACTAAAGGAAAAGTTCAGTTTAGGGTTTAAAACCCTAATACTGACTGGCTGGAAAGAGTTTAGTTTAGGGTTTAAAACCCTAATGCTGACTGAATGGAAAAAGTTCAGTTTAGGGTTTAAAACCCTAATGCTGACTAAAGGAAAGAGTTCAGTTTTGGGTTTAAAACCCTAATGCTGACTGAATGGAAAAGTTCAGTTTAGGGTTTAAAACCCTAATGCTGACTGAAGGAAAGAGTTCAGTTTAGGGTTTAAAACCATAATGCTGACTAAAGGGAAAGTTCAGTTTAGGGTTTAAAACCCTAATACTGACTGGCTGGAAAGAGTTCAGTTTAGGGTTTAAAACCCTAATGCTGACTGAATGGAAAAAGTTCAGTTTAGGGTTTAAAACCCTAATGCTGACTAAAGGAAAGAGTTCAGTTTTGGGTTTAAAACCCTAATGCTGACTGAATGGAAAAGTTCAGTTTAGGGTTTAAAACCCTAATGCTGACTGAAGGAAAGAGTTCAGTTTAGGGTTTAAAACCATAATGCTGACTAAAGGGAAAGTTCAGTTTAGGGTTTAAAACCCTAATACTGACTGGCTGGAAAGAGTTCAGTTAAGGGTTTAAAACCCTAATGCTGACTGAATGGAAAAAGTTCAGTTTAGGGTTTAAAACCTTAATAATGACTGAATGAAAGAGTTCAGTTTAGGGTTTAAAACCCTAATGCTGACTGAATGGAAAAAGTTCAGTTTAGGGTTTAAAACCTTAATAATGACTGAAGGAAAGAGTTCAGTTTAGGGTTTAAAACCCTAATGTTGACTAAAGGGAAAGTTCAGTTTAGGGTTTAAAACCCTAATACTGACTGGCTGGAAAGAGTTCAGTTTAGGGTTTAAAACCCTAATGCTGACTGAATGAAAAAAGTTCAGTTTAGGGTTTAAAACCCTAATACTGACTGAAGGAAAGAGTTCAGTTTAGGGTTTAAAACCCTAATGCTGACTAAAGGGAAAGTTCAGTTTAGGGTTTAAAACCCTAATACTGACTGGCTGGAAAGAGTTCAGTTTAGGGTTTAAAACCCTAATACTAACTGAAGGAAAGAGTTCAGTTTAGGGTTTAAAACCCTAATGCTGACAAAAGGAAAAGTTTAGTTTAGGGTTTAAAACCCTAATACTGACTGGCTGGAAAGAGTTCAGTTAAGGGTTTAAAACCCTAATGCTGACTGAATGGAAAAAGTTCAGTTTAGGGTTTAAAACCTTAATAATGACTGAATGAAAGAGTTCAGTTTAGGGTTTAAAACCCTAATGCTGACTGAATGGAAAAAGTTCAGTTTAGGGTTTAAAACCTTAATAATGACTGAAGGAAAGAGTTCAGTTTAGGGTTTAAAACCCTAATGTTGACTAAAGGGAAAGTTTAGTTTAGGGTTTAAAACCCTAATACTGACTGGCTGGAAAGCGTTCAGTTTAGGGTTTAAAACCCTAATGCTGACTGAATGGAAAAAGTTTAGTTTAGGGTTTAAAACCCTAATGCTGACTAAAGGAAAGAGTTCAGTTTAGGGTTTAAAACCCTAATGCTGACTGAATGGAAAAGTTCAGTTTACGGTTTAAAACCCTAATGCTGACTGAAGGAAAGAGTTCAGTTTAGGGTTTAAAACCCTAATGCTGACTAAAGGGAAAGTTCAGTTTAGGGTTTAAAACCCTAATACTGACTGGCTGGAAAGATTTCAGTTTAGGGTTTAAAACCCTAATGCTGACTGAATGGAAAAAGTTCAGTTTAGGGTTTAAAACCCTAATACTAACTGAAGGAAAGAGTTCAGTTTAGGGTTTAAAACCCTAATGCTGACAAAAGGAAAAGTTCAGTTTAGGGTTTAAAACCCTAATACTGACTGGCTGGAAAGAGTTCAGTTTAGGGTTTAAAACCCTAATGCTGACTAAAGGGAAAGTTCAGTTTAGGGTTTAAAACCCTAATACTGACTGGCTGGAAAGAGTTCAGTTAAGGGTTTAAAACCCTAATGCTGACTGAATGGAAAAAGTTCAGTTTAGGGTTTAAAACCTTAATAATGACTGAATGAAAGAGTTCAGTTTAGGGTTTAAAACCCTAATGCTGACTGAATGGAAAAAGTTCAGTTTAGGGTTTAAAACCTTAATAATGACTGAAGGAAAGAGTTCAGTTTAGGGTTTAAAACCCTAATGTTGACTAAAGGGAAAGTTCAGTTTAGGGTTTAAAACCCTAATACTGACTGGCTGGAAAGAGTTCAGTTTAGGGTTTAAAACCCTAATGCTGACTGAATGAAAAAAGTTCAGTTTAGGGTTTAAAACCCTAATACTGACTGAAGGAAAGAGTTCAGTTTAGGGTTTAAAACCCTAATGCTGACTAAAGGAAAAGTTCAGTTTAGGGTTTAAAACCCTAATACTGACTGGCTGGAAAGAGTTCAGTTTAGGGTTTAAAACCCTAATACTAACTGAAGGAAAGAGTTCAGTTTAGGGTTTAAAACCCTAATGCTGACAAAAGGAAAAGTTCAGTTTAGGGTTTAAAACCCTAATACTGACTGGCTGGAAAGAGTTCAGTTTAGGGTTTAAAACCCTAATGCTGACTGAATGGAAAAAGTTCAGTTTAGGGTTTAAAACCCTAATGCTGACTAAAGGAAAGAGTTCAGTTTAGGGTTTAAACCCTAATCCTGACTGAATGGAAAAGTTCAGTTTAGGGTTTAAAACCCTAATGCTGACTGAAGGAAAGAGTTCAGTTTAGGGTTTAAAACCCTAATGCTGACTAAAGGGAAATTTCAGTTTAGGGTTTAAAACCCTAATACTGACTGGCTGGAAAGAGTTTAGTTTAGGGTTTAAAACCTTAATGCTGACTGAATGGAAAAAGTTCAGTTTAGGGTTTAAAACCCTAATGCTGACTAAAGGAAAGAGTTCAGTTTAGGGTTTAAAACCCTAATGGTGACTGAATGGAAAAGTTCAGTTTAGGGTTTAAAACCCTAATACTGACTGGCTAGAAAGAGTTCAGTTTAGGGTTTAAAACCCTAATGCTGACTGAATGGAAAAAGTTCAGTTTAGGGTTTAAAACCCTAATGCTGACTAAAGGAAAGAGTTCAGTTTAGGGTTTAAACCCTAATCCTGACTGAATGGAAAAGTTCAGTTTAGGGTTTAAAACCCTAATGCTGACTGAAGGAAAGAGTTTAGTTTAGGGTTTAAACCCTAATGCTGACTAAAGGGAAAGTTCAGTTTAGGGTTTAAAACCCTAATACTGACTGGCTGGAAAGAGTTCAGTTTAGGGTTTAAAACCCTAATGCTGACTGAATGGAAAAAGTTCAGTTTAGGGTTTAAAACCCTAATACTGACTGAAGGAAAGAGTTCAGTATAGGGTTTAAAACCCTAATGCTGACTGAATGGAAAAGTTCAGTTTAGGGTTTAAAACCCTAATGCTGACTGAAGGAAAGAGTTCAGTTTAGGGTTTAAAACCCTAATGCTGACTAAAGGGAAAGTTCAGTTTAGGGTTTAAAACCCTAATACTGACTGGCTGGAAAGAGTTCAGTTTAGGGTTTAAAACCCTAATGCTGACTGAATGGAAAAAGTTCAGTTTAGGGTTTAAAACCCTAATACTGACTGAAGGAAAGAGTTCAGTTTAGGGTTTAAAACCCTAATGCTGACTAAAGGGAAAGTTCAGTTTAGGGTTTAAAACCCTAATACTGACTGGCTGGAAAGAGTTCAGTTTAGGGTTTAAAACCCTAATGCTGACTGAATGGAAAAAGTTCAGTTTAGGGTTTAAAACCTTAATGCTGACTAAAGGAAAGAGTTCAGTTTAGGGTTTAAAACCCTAATGCTGACTGAATGGAAAAGTTCAGTTTAGGGTTTAAAACCCTAATGCTGACTGAAGGAAAGAGTTCAGTTTAGGGTTTAAAACCCTAATGCTGACTAAAGGGAAAGTTCGGTTTAGGGTTTAAAACCCTAATACTGACTGGCTGGAAAGAGTTCAGTTTAGGGTTTAAAACACTAATGCTGACTGAATGGAAAAAGTTTAGTTTAGGGTTTAAAACCCTAATACTGACTGAAGGAAAGAGTTCAGTTTAGGGTTTAAAACCCTAATGCTGACTAAAGGAAAGTGTTTAGTTTAGGGTTTAAAACCCTAATGCTGACTGAATGGAAAAGTTCAGTTTAGGGTTTAAAACCCTAATGCTGACTGAAGGAAAGAGTTCAGTTTAGGGTTTAAAACCCTAATGCTGACTAAAGGAAAAGTTCAGTTTAGGGTTTAAAACCCTAATACTGACTGGCTGGAAAGAGTTCAGTTTAGGGTTTAAAACCCTAATGCTGACTGAAGAAAAGAGTTCAGTTTAGGGTTTAAAACCCTAATGCTGACTAAAGGGAAATTTCAGTTTAGGGTTTAAAACCCTAATACTGACTGGCTGGAAAGAGTTCAGTTTAGGGTTTAAAACCCTAATGCTGACTGAATGGAAAAAGTTCAGTTTAGGGTTTAAAACCCTAATACTAACTGAAGGAAAGAGTTCAGTTTAGGGTTTAAAACCCTAATGCTGACAAAAGGAAAAGTTCAGTTTAGGGTTTAAAACCCTAATACTGACTGGCTGGAAAGAGTTCAGTTTAGGGTTTAAAACCCTAATGCTGACTGAATGGAAAAAGTTCAGTTTAGGGTTTAAAACCATAATGCTGACTAAAGGAAAGAGTTCAGTTTTGGGTTTAAAACCCTAATGCTGACTGAATGGAAAAGTTCAGTTTAGGGTTTAAAACCCTAATGCTGACTGAAGGAAAGAGTTCAGTTTAGGGTTTAAAACCATAATGCTGACTAAAGGGAAAGTTCAGTTTAGGGTTTAAAACCCTAATACTGACTGGCTGGAAAGAGTTCAGTTAAGGGTTTAAAACCCTAATGCTGACTGAATGGAAAAAGTTCAGTTTAGGGTTTAAAACCTTAATAATGACTGAATGAAAGAGTTCAGTTTAGGGTTTAAAACCCTAATGCTGACTGAATGGAAAAAGTTCAGTTTAGGGTTTAAAACCTTAATAATGACTGAAGGAAAGAGTTCAGTTTAGGGTTTAAAACCCTAATGTTGACTAAAGGGAAAGTTCAGTTTAGGGTTTAAAACCCTAATACTGACTGGCTGGAAAGAGTTCAGTTTAGGGTTTAAAACCCTAATGCTGACTGAATGAAAAAGTTCAGTTTAGGGTTTAAAACCCTAATACTGACTGAAGGAAAGAGTTCAGTTTAGGGTTTAAAACCCTAATGCTGACTAAAGGGAAAGTTCAGTTTAGGGTTTAAAACCCTAATACTGACTGGCTGGAAAGAGTTCAGTTTAGGGTTTAAAACCCTAATACTAACTGAAGGAAAGAGTTCAGTTTAGGGTTTAAAACCCTAATGCTGACAAAAGGAAAAGTTCAGTTTAGGGTTTAAAACCCTAATACTGACTGGCTGGAAAGAGTTCAGTTAAGGGTTTAAAACCCTAATGCTGACTGAATGGAAAAAGTTCAGTTTAGGGTTTAAAACCTTAATAATGACTGAATGAAAGAGTTCAGTTTAGGGTTTAAAACCCTAATGCTGACTGAATGGAAAAAGTTCAGTTTAGGGTTTAAAACCTTAATAATGACTGAAGGAAAGAGTTCAGTTTAGGGTTTAAAACCCTAATGTTGACTAAAGGGAAAGTTTAGTTTAGGGTTTAAAACCCTAATACTGACTGGCTGGAAAGCGTTCAGTTTAGGGTTTAAAACCCTAATGCTGACTGAATGGAAAAAGTTTAGTTTAGGGTTTAAAACCCTAATGCTGACTAAAGGAAAGAGTTCAGTTTAGGGTTTAAAACCCTAATGCTGACTGAATGGAAAAGTTCAGTTTACGGTTTAAAACCCTAATGCTGACTGAAGGAAAGAGTTCAGTTTAGGGTTTAAAACCCTAATGCTGACTAAAGGGAAAGTTCAGTTTAGGGTTTAAAACCCTAATACTGACTGGCTGGAAAGATTTCAGTTTAGGGTTTAAAACCCTAATGCTGACTGAATGGAAAAAGTTCAGTTTAGGGTTTAAAACCCTAATACTAATTGAAGGAAAGAGTTCAGTTTAGGGTTTAAAACCCTAATGCTGACTAAAGGAAAAGTTCAGTTTAGGGTTTAAAACCCTAATACTGACTGGCTGGAAAGAGTTCAGTTTAGGGTTTAAAACCCTAATGCTGACTAAAGGGAAAGTTCAGTTTAGGGTTTAAAACCCTAATACTGACTGGCTGGAAAGAGTTCAGTTAAGGGTTTAAAACCCTAATGCTGACTGAATGGAAAAAGTTCAGTTTAGGGTTTAAAACCTTAATAATGACTGAATGAAAGAGTTCAGTTTAGGGTTTAAAACCCTAATGCTGACTGAATGGAAAAAGTTCAGTTTAGGGTTTAAAACCTTAATAATGACTGAAGGAAAGAGTTCAGTTTAGGGTTTAAAACCCTAATGTTGACTAAAGGGAAAGTTCAGTTTAGGGTTTAAAACCCTAATACTGACTGGCTGGAAAGAGTTCAGTTTAGGGTTTAAAACCCTAATGCTGACTGAATGGAAAAAGTTCAGTTTAGGGTTTAAAACCCTAATACTGACTGAAGGAAAGAGTTCAGTTTAGGGTTTAAAACCCTAATGCTGACTAAAGGAAAAGTTCAGTTTAGGGTTTAAAACCCTAATACTGACTGGCTGGAAAGAGTTCAGTTTAGGGTTTAAAACCCTAATACTAACTGAAGGAAAGAGTTCAGTTTAGGGTTTAAAACCCTAATGCTGACAAAAGGAAAAGTTCAGTTTAGGGTTTAAAACCCTAATACTGACTGGCTGGAAAGAGTTCAGTTAAGGGTTTAAAACCCTAATGCTGACTGAATGGAAAAAGTTCAGTTTAGGGTTTAAAACCTTAATAATGACTGAATGAAAGAGTTCAGTTTAGGGTTTAAAACCCTAATGCTGACTGAATGGAAAAAGTTCAGTTTAGGGTTTAAAACCTTAATAATGACTAAAGGAAAGAGTTCAGTTTAGGGTTTAAAACCCTAATGTTGACTAAAGGGAAAGTTTAGTTTAGGGTTTAAAACCCTAATACTGACTGGCTGGAAAGCGTTCAGTTTAGGGTTTAAAACCCTAATGCTGACTGAATGGAAAAAGTTTAGTTTAGGGTTTAAAACCCTAATGCTGACTAAAGGAAAGAGTTCAGTTTAGGGTTTAAAACCCTAATGCTGACTGAATGGAAAAGTTCAGTTTACGGTTTAAAACCCTAATGCTGACTGAAGGAAAGAGTTCAGTTTAGGGTTTAAAACCCTAATGCTGACTAAAGGGAAAGTTCAGTTTAGGGTTTAAAACCCTAATACTGACTGGCTGGAAAGATTTCAGTTTAGGGTTTAAAACCCTAATGCTGACTGAATGGAAAAAGTTCAGTTTAGGGTTTAAAACCCTAATACTAATTGAAGGAAAGAGTTCAGTTTAGGGTTTAAAACCCTAATGCTGACTAAAGGAAAAGTTCAGTTTAGGGTTTAAAACCCTAATACTGACTGGCTGGAAAGAGTTCAGTTTAGGGTTTAAAACCCTAATGCTGACTAAAGGGAAAGTTCAGTTTAGGGTTTAAAACCCTAATACTGACTGGCTGGAAAGAGTTCAGTTAAGGGTTTAAAACCCTAATGCTGACTGAATGGAAAAAGTTCAGTTTAGGGTTTAAAACCTTAATAATGACTGAATGAAAGAGTTCAGTTTAGGGTTTAAAACCCTAATGCTGACTGAATGGAAAAAGTTCAGTTTAGGGTTTAAAACCTTAATAATGACTGAAGGAAAGAGTTCAGTTTAGGGTTTAAAACCCTAATGTTGACTAAAGGGAAAGTTCAGTTTAGGGTTTAAAACCCTAATACTGACTGGCTGGAAAGAGTTCAGTTTAGGGTTTAAAACCCTAATGCTGACTGAATGAAAAAAGTTCAGTTTAGGGTTTAAAACCCTAATACTGACTGAAGGAAAGAGTTCAGTTTAGGGTTTAAAACCCTAATGCTGACTAAAGGAAAAGTTCAGTTTAGGGTTTAAAACCCTAATACTGACTGGCTGGAAAGAGTTCAGTTTAGGGTTTAAAACCCTAATACTAACTGAAGGAAAGAGTTCAGTTTAGGGTTTAAAACCCTAATGCTGACAAAAGGAAAAGTTCAGTTTAGGGTTTAAAACCCTAATACTGACTGGCTGGAAAGAGTTCAGTTTAGGGTTTAAAACCCTAATGCTGACTGAATGGAAAAAGTTCAGTTTAGGGTTTAAAACCCTAATGCTGACTAAAGGAAAGAGTTCAGTTTAGGGTTTAAACCCTAATCCTGACTGAATGGAAAAGTTCAGTTTAGGGTTTAAAACCCTAATGCTGACTGAAGGAAAGAGTTCAGTTTAGGGTTTAAAACCCTAATGCTGACTAAAGGGAAATTTCAGTTTAGGGTTTAAAACCCTAATACTGACTGGCTGGAAAGAGTTTAGTTTAGGGTTTAAAACCTTAATGCTGACTGAATGGAAAAAGTTCAGTTTAGGGTTTAAAACCCTAATGCTGACTAAAGGAAAGAGTTCAGTTTAGGGTTTAAAACCCTAATGGTGACTGAATGGAAAAGTTCAGTTTAGGGTTTAAAACCCTAATACTGACTGGCTAGAAAGAGTTCAGTTTAGGGTTTAAAACCCTAATGCTGACTGAATGGAAAAAGTTCAGTTTAGGGTTTAAAACCCTAATGCTGACTAAAGGAAAGAGTTCAGTTTAGGGTTTAAACCCTAATCCTGACTGAATGGAAAAGTTCAGTTTAGGGTTTAAAACCCTAATGCTGACTGAAGGAAAGAGTTTAGTTTAGGGTTTAAACCCTAATGCTGACTAAAGGGAAAGTTCAGTTTAGTGTTTAAAACCCTAATACTGACTGGCTGGAAAGAGTTCAGTTTAGGGTTTAAAACCCTAATGCTGACTGAATGGAAAAAGTTCAGTTTAGGGTTTAAAACCCTAATACTGACTGAAGGAAAGAGTTCAGTTTAGGGTTTAAAACCCTAATGCTGACTGAATGGAAAAGTTCAGTTTAGGGTTTAAAACCCTAATGCTGACTGAAGGAAAGAGTTCAGTTTAGGGTTTAAAACCCTAATGCTGACTAAAGGGAAAGTTCAGTTTAGGGTTTAAAACCCTAATACTGACTGGCTGGAAAGAGTTCAGTTTAGGGTTTAAAACCCTAATGCTGACCTGAATGGAAAAAGTTCAGTTTAGGGTTTAAAACCCTAATACTGACTGAAGGAAAGAGTTCAGTTTAGGGTTTAAAACCCTAATGCTGACTAAAGGGAAAGTTCAGTTTAGGGTTTAAAACCCTAATACTGACTGGCTGGAAAGAGTTCAGTTTAGGGTTTAAAACCCTAATGCTGACTGAATGGAAAAAGTTCAGTTTAGGGTTTAAAACCTTAATGCTGACTAAAGGAAAGAGTTCAGTTTAGGGTTTAAAACCCTAATGCTGACTGAATGGAAAAGTTCAGTTTAGGGTTTAAAACCCTAATGCTGACTGAAGGAAAGAGTTCAGTTTAGGGTTTAAAACCCTAATGCTGACTAAAGGGAAAGTTCGGTTTAGGGTTTAAAACCCTAATACTGACTGGCTGGAAAGAGTTCAGTTTAGGGTTTAAAACCCTAATGCTGACTGAATGGAAAAAGTTTAGTTTAGGGTTTAAAACCCTAATACTGACTGAAGGAAAGAGTTCAGTTTAGGGTTTAAAACCCTAATGCTGACTAAAGGAAAGTGTTTAGTTTAGGGTTTAAAACCCTAATGCTGACTGAATGGAAAAGTTCAGTTTAGGGTTTAAAACCCTAATGCTGACTGAAGGAAAGAGTTCAGTTTAGGGTTTAAAACCCTAATGCTGACTAAAGGAAAAGTTCAGTTTAGGGTTTAAAACCCTAATACTGACTGGCTGGAAAGAGTTCAGTTTAGGGTTTAAAACCCTAATGCTGACTGAATGGAAAAAGTTCAGTTTAGGGTTTAAAACCCTAATGCTGACTAGAGGAAAGAGTTCAGTTTTGGGTTTAAAACCCTAATGCTGACTGAATGGAAAAGTTCAGTTTAGGGTTTAAAACCCTAATGCTGACTGAAGGAAAGAGTTCAGTTTAGGGTTTAAAACCCTAATGCTGACTAAAGGGAAAGTTCAGTTTAGGGTTTAAAACCCTAATACTGACTGGCTGGAAAGAGTTCAGTTAAGGGTTTAAAACCCTAATGCTGACTGAATGGAAAAAGTTCAGTTTAGGGTTTAAAACCTTAATAATGACTGAATGAAAGAGTTCAGTTTAGGGTTTAAAACCCTAATGCTGACTGAATGGAAAAAGTTCAGTTTAGGGTTTAAAACCTTAATAATGACTGAAGGAAAGAGTTCAGTTTAGGGTTTAAAACCCTAATGTTGACTAAAGGGAAAGTTCAGTTTAGGGTTTAAAACCCTAATACTGACTGGCTGGAAAGAGTTCAGTTTAGGGTTTAAAACCCTAATGCTGACTGAATGGAAAAAGTTCAGTTTAGGGTTTAAAACCCTAATACTGACTGAAGGAAAGAGTTCAGTTTAGGGTTTAAAACCCTAATGCTGACTGAATGGAAAAGATCAGTTTAGGGTTTAAAACCCTAATGCTGACTGAAGGAAAGAGTTCAGTTTAGGGTTTAAAACCCTAATGCTGACTAAAGGGAAAGTTCAGTTTAGGGTTTAAAACCCTAATGCTGACTGAAGGAAAGAGTTCAGTTTAGGGTTTAAAACCCTAATGTTGACTGAATGGAAAAAGTTCAGTTTAGGGTTTAAAACCCTAATACTGACTGAAGGAAAGAGTTCAGTTTAGGGTTTAAAACTCTAATGCTGACTAAAGGGAAAGTTCAGTTTAGGGTTTAAAACCCTAATACTGACTGGCTGGAAAGAGTTTAGTTTAGGGTTTAAAACCTTAATGCTGACTAAATGGAAAAAGTTCAGTTTAGGGTTTAAAACCCTAATGCTGACTAAAGGAAAGAGTTCAGTTTAGGGTTTAAAACCCTAATGCTGACTGAATGGAAAAGTTTAGTTTAGGGTTTAAAACCCTAATGCTGACTGAAGGAAAGAGTTCAGTTTAGGGTTTAAAACCCTAATGCTGACTAAAGGGAAAGTTCAGTTTAGGGTTTAAAACCCTAATACTGACTAGCTGGAAAGAGTTCAGTTTAGGGTTTAAAACCCTAATGCTGACTGAATGGAAAAAGTTTAGTTTAGGGTTTAAAACCCTAATACTGACTGAAGGAAAGAGTTCAGTTTAGGGTTTAAAACCCTAATGCTGACTAAAGGAAAGAGTTTAGTTTAGGGTTTAAAACCCTAATGCTGACTGAATGGAAAAGTTCAGTTTAGGGTTTAAAACCCTAATGCTGACTAAAGGGAAAGTTCAGTTTAGGGTTTAAAACCCTAATACTGACTGGCTGGAAAGAGTTCAGTTTAGGGTTTAAAACCCTAATGCTGACTGAATGGAAAAAGTTCAGTTTAGGGTTTAAAACCCTAATACTAACTGAAGGAAAGAGTTCAGTTTAGGGTTTAAAACCCTAATGCTGACAAAAGGAAAAGTTCAGTTTAGGGTTTAAAACCCTAATACTGACTGGCTGGAAAGAGTTCAGTTTAGGGTTTAAAACCCTAATGCTTACTGAATGGAAAAAGTTCAGTTTAGGGTTTAAAACCCTAATGCTGACTAAAGGAAAGAGTTCAGTTTTGGGTTTAAAACCCTAATGCTGACTGAATGGAAAAGTTCAGTTTAGGGTTTAAAACCCTAATGTTGACTGAAGGAAAGAGTTCAGTTTAGGGTTTAAAACCCTAATGCTGACTAAAGGGAAAGTTCAGTTTAGGGTTTAAAACCCTAATACTGACTGGCTGGAAAGAGTTCAGTTTAGGGTTTAAAACCCTAATGCTGACTGAATGGAAAAAGTTCAGTTTAGGGTTTAAAACCTTAATAATGACTGAATGAAAGAGTTCAGTTTAGGGTTTAAAACCCTAATGCTGACTGAATGGAAAAAGTTCAGTTTAGGGTTTAAAACCTTAATAATGACTGAAGGAAAGAGTTCAGTTTAGGGTTTAAAACCCTAATGTTGACTAAAGGGAAAGTTCAGTTTAGGGTTTAAAACCCTAATACTGACTGGCTGGAAAGAGTTCAGTTTAGGGTTTAAAACCCTAATGCTGACTGAATGGAAAAAGTTTAGTTTAGGGTTTAAAACCCTAATGCTGACTAAAGGAAAGAGTTCAGTTTAGGGTTTAAAACCCTAATGCTGACTGAATGGAAAAGTTCAGTTTACGGTTTAAAACCCTAATGCTGACTGAAGGAAAGAGTTCAGTTTAGGGTTTAAAACCCTAATGCTGACTAAAGGGAAAGTTCAGTTTAGGGTTTAAAACCCTAATACTGACTGGCTGGAAAGAGTTCAGTTTAGGTTTTAAAACCCTAATGCTGACTGAATGGAAAAAGTTCAGTTTAGGGTTTAAAACCCTAATACTAACTGAAGGAAAGAGTTCAGTTTAGGGTTTAAAACCCTAATGCTGACAAAAGGAAAAGTTCAGTTTAGGGTTTAAAACCCTAATACTGACTGGCTGGAAAGAGTTCAGTTTAGGGTTTAAAACCCTAATGCTGACTGAATGGAAAAAGTTCAGTTTAGGGTTTAAAACCCTAATGCTGACTAAAGGAAAGAGTTCAGTTTAGGGTTTAAACCCTAATCCTGACTGAATGGAAAAGTTCAGTTTAGGGTTTAAAACCCTAATGCTGACTGAAGGAAAGAGTTCAGTTTAGGGTTTAAAACCCTAATGCTGACTAAAGGGAAATTTCAGTTTAGGGTTTAAAACCCTAATACTGACTGGCTGGAAAGAGTTTAGTTTAGGGTTTAAAACCTTAATGCTGACTGAATGGAAAAAGTTCAGTTTAGGGTTTAAAACCCTAATGCTGACTAAAGGAAAGAGTTCAGTTTAGGGTTTAAAACCCTAATGGTGACTGAATGGAAAAGTTCAGTTTAGGGTTTAAAACCCTAATACTGACTGGCTAGAAAGAGTTCAGTTTAGGGTTTAAAACCCTAATGCTGACTGAATGGAAAAAGTTCAGTTTAGGGTTTAAAACCCTAATGCTGACTAAGGAAAGAGTTCAGTTTAGGGTTTAAAACCCTAATGCTGACTGAATGGAAAAGTTCAGTTTAGGGTTTAAAACCCTAATGCTGACTGAAGGAAAGAGTTTAGTTTAGGGTTTAAACCCTAATGCTGACTAAAGGGAAAGTTCAGTTTAGGGTTTAAAACCCTAATACTGACTGGCTGGAAAGAGTTCAGTTTAGGGTTTAAAACCCTAATGCTGACTGAATGGAAAAAGTTCAGTTTAGGGTTTAAAACCCTAATACTGACTGGCTGGAAAGAGTTCAGTTTAGGGTTTAAAACCCTAATGCTGACTGAATGGAAAGAGTTCAGTTTAGCGTTTAAAACCCTAATGCTGACAAAAGGAAAAGTTCAGTTTACGGTTTAAAACCCTAATGCTGACTGAAGGAAAGAGTTCAGTTTAGGGTTTAAAACCCTAATGCTGACTAAAGGGAAAGTTCAGTTTAGGGTTTAAAACCCTAATACTGACTGGCTGGAAAGAGTTCAGTTTAGGGTTTAAAACCCTAATGCTGACTGAATGGAAAAAGTTCAGTTTAGGGTTTAAAACCCTAATACTAACTGAAGGAAAGAGTTCAGTTTAGGGTTTAAAACCCTAATGCTGACAAAAGGAAAAGTTCAGTTTAGGGTTTAAAACCCTAATACTGACTGGCTGGAAAGAGTTCAGTTTAGGGTTTAAAACCCTAATGCTGACTGAATGGAAAAAGTTCAGTTTAGGGTTTAAAACCCTAATGCTGACTAAAGGAAAGAGTTCAGTTTTGGGTTTAAAACCCTAATGCTGACCGAATGGAAAAGTTCAGTTTAGGGTTTAAAACCCTAATGCTGACTGAAGGAAAGAGTTCAGTTTAGGGTTTAAAACCCTAATGCTGACTAAAGGGAAAGTTCAGTTTAGGGTTTAAAACCCTAATACTGATTGGCTGGAAAGAGTTCAGTTAAGGGTTTAAAACCCTAATGCTGACTGAATGGAAAAAGTTCAGTTTAGGGTTTAAAACCTTAATAATGACTGAATGAAAGAGTTCAGTTTAGGGTTTAAAACCCTAATGCTGACTGAATGGAAAAAGTTCAGTTTAGGGTTTAAAACCTTAATAATGACTGAAGGAAAGAGTTCAGTTTAGGGTTTAAAACCCTAATGTTGACTAAAGGGAAAGTTCAGTTTAGGGTTTAAAACCCTAATACTGACTGGCTGGAAAGAGTTCAGTTTAGGGTTTAAAACCCTAATGCTGACTGAATGGAAAAAGTTTAGTTTAGGGTTTAAAACCTTAATACTGACTAAAGGAAAGAGTTCAGTTTAGGGTTTAAAACCCTAATGCTGACTGAATGGAAAAGTTCAGTTTACGGTTTAAAACCCTAATGCTGACTGAAGGAAAGAGTTCAATTTAGGGTTTAAAACCCTAATGCTGACTAAAGGGAAAGTTCAGTTTAGGGTTTAAAACCCTAATACTGACTGGCTGGAAAGAGTTCAGTTTAGGGTTTAAAACCCTAATGCTGACTGAATGGAAAAAGTTCAGTTTAGGGTTTAAAACCCTAATACTAACTGAAGGAAAGAGTTCAGTTTAGGGTTTAAAACCCTAATGCTGACAAAAGGAAAAGTTCAGTTTAGGGTTTAAAACCCTAATACTGACTGGCTGGAAAGAGTTCAGTTTAGTGTTTAAAACTCTAATGCTGACTGAATGAAAAAAGTTCAGTTTAGGGTTTAAAACCCTAATGCTGACTAAAGGAAAGAGTTCAGTTTAGGGTTTAAACCCTAATCCTGACTGAATGGAAAAGTTCAGTTTAGGGTTTAAAACCCTAATGCTGAATGAAGGAAAGAGTTCAGTTTAGGGTTTAAAACCCTAATGCTGACTAAAGGGAAATTTCAGTTTAGGGTTTAAAACCCTAATACTGACTGGCTGTAAAGAGTTTAGTTTAGGGTTTAAAACCTTAATGCTGACTGAATGGAAAAAGTTCAGTTTAGGGTTTAAAACCCTAATGCTGACTAAAGGAAAGAGTTCAGTTTAGGGTTTAAAACCCTAATGGTGACTGAATGGAAAAGTTCAGTTTAGGGTTTAAAACCCTAATACTGACTGGCTAGAAAGAGTTCAGTTTAGGGTTTAAAACCCTAATGCTGACTGAATGGAAAAAGTTCAGTTTAGGGTTTAAAACCCTAATGCTGACTAAGGAAAGAGTTCAGTTTAGGGTTTAAAACCCTAATGCTGACTGAATGGAAGAGTTCAGTTTAGGGTTTAAAACCCTAATGCTGACTGAAGGAAAGAGTTTAGTTTAGGGTTTAAAACCCTAATGCTGACTGAATGGAAAAGTTCAGTTTAGGGTTTAAAAGCCTAATACTGACTGGCTGGAAAGAGTTCAGTTTAGGGTTTAAAACCCTAATGCTGACTGAATGGAAAAAGTTCAGTTTAGGGTTTAAAACCCTAATACTGACTGAAGGAAAGAGTTCAGTTTAGGGTTTAAAACCCTAATGCTGACTGAATGGAAAAGTTCAGTTTAGGGTTTAAAACCCTAATGCTGACTGAAGGAAAGAGTTCAGTTTAGGGTTTAAAACCCTAATACTGACTGGCTGGAAAGAGTTCAGTTTAGGGTTTAAAACCCTAATACTAACTGAAGGAAAGAGTTCAGTTTAGGGTTTAAAACCCTAATGCTGACAAAAGGAAAAGTTCAGTTTAGGGTTTAAAACCCTAATACTGACTGGCTGGAAAGAGTTCAGTTTAGGGTTTAAAACCCTAATGCTGACTGAATGGAAAAAGTTCAGTTTAGGGTTTAAAACCCTAATGCTGACTAAAGGAAAGAGTTCAGTTTAAGGTTTAAACCCTAATCCTGACTGAATGGAAAAGTTCAGTTTAGGGTTTAAAACCCTAATGCTGACTGAAGGAAAGAGTTCAGTTTAGGGTTTAAAACCCTAATGCTGACTAAAGGGAAATTTCAGTTTAGGGTTTAAAACCCTAATACTGACTGGCTGGAAAGAGTTTAGTTTAGGGTTTAAAACCTTAATGCTGACTGAATGGAAAAAGTTCAGTTTAGGGTTTAAAACCCTAATGCTGACTAAAGGAAAGAGTTCAGTTTAGGGTTTAAAACCCTAATGGTGACTGAATGGAAAAGTTCAGTTTAGGGTTTAAAACCCTAATATTGACTGGCTAGAAAGAGTTCAGTTTAGGGTATAAAACCCTAATGCTGACTGAATGGAAAAAGTTCAGTTTAGGGTTTAAAACCCTAATGCTGACTAAGGAAAGAGTTCAGTTTAGGGTTTAAAACCCTAATGCTGACTGAATGGAAAAGTTCAGTTTAGGGTTTAAAACCCTAATGCTGACTGAAGGAAAGAGTTTAGTTTAGGGTTTAAACCCTAATGCTGACTAAAGGGAAAGTTCAGTTTAGGGTTTAAAACCCTAATACTGACTGGCTGGAAAGAGTTCAGTTTAGGGTTTAAAACCCTAATGCTGACTGAAGGAAAGAGTTCAGTTTAGGGTTTAAAACCCTAATGCTGACTAAAGGAAAGAGTTCAGTTTAGGGTTTAAAACCCTAATGCTGACTGGCTGGAAAGAGTTCAGTTTAGGGTTTAAAACCCTAATGCTGACTGAATGGAAAAAGTTTAGTTTAGGGTTTAAAACCCTAATACTGACTGATGGAAAGAGTTCAGTTTGGGGTTTAAAACCCTAATGCTGACTAAAGAAAAGAGTTCAGTTTAGGGTTTAAAACCCTAATGCTGACTGAATGGAAAAGTTCAGTTTAGGGTTTAAAACCCTAATGCTGACTGAAGGAAAGAGTTCAGTTTAGGGTTTAAAACCCTAATGCTGACTGAATGGAAAAAGTTCAGTTTAGGGTTTAAAACCCTAATGCTGACTAAAGGAAAGAGTTCAGTTTTGGGTTTAAAACCCTAATGCTGACTGAATGGAAAAGTTCAGTTTAGGGTTTAAAACCCTAATGCTGACTGAAGGAAAGAGTTTAGTTTAGGGTTTAAAACCCTAATGCTGACTAAAGGGAAAGTTCAGTTTAGGGTTTAAAACCCTAATACTGACTGGCTGGAAAGAGTTCAGTTAAGGGTTAAAAACCCTAATGCTGACTGAATGGAAAAAGTTCAGTTTAGGGTTTAAAACCTTAATAATGACTGAATGAAAGAGTTCAGTTTAGGGTTTAAAACCCTAATGCTGACTGAATGGAAAAAGTTCAGTTTAGGGTTTAAAACCTTAATAATGACTGAAGGAAAGGGTTCAGTTTAGGGTTTAAAACCCTAATGCTGACTGAAGGAAAGAGTTCAGTTTAGGGTTTAAAACCCTAATCCTGACTAAAGGGAAATTTCAGTTTAGGGTTTAAAACCCTAATACTGACTGGCTGGAAAGAGTTTAGTTTAGGGTTTAAAACCTTAATGCTGACTGAATGGAAAAAGTTCAGTTTAGGGTTTAAAACCCTAATGCTGACTAAAGGAAAAAGTTCAGTTTAGGGTTTAAAACCCTAATGGTACTGAATGGAAAAGTTCAGTTTAGGGTTTAAAACCCTAATACTGACTGGCTAGAAAGAGTTCAGTTAAGGGTTTAAAACCCTAATGCTGACTGAATGGAAAAAGTTCAGTTTAGGGTTTAAAACCCTTATGCTGACTAAGGAAAGAGTTCAGTTTAGGGTTTAAAACCCTAATGCTGACTGAATGGAAAAGTTCAGTTTAGGGTTTAAAACCCTAATGCTGACTAAAGGGAAAGTTCAGTTTAGGGTTTAAAACCCTAATACTGACTGGCTGGAAAGAGTTCAGTTTAGGGTTTAAAACCCTAATGCTGACTGAATGAAAAAAGTTCAGTTTAGGGTTTAAAACCCTAATACTGACTGAAGGAAAGAGTTCTGTTTAGGGTTTAAAACCCTAATGCTGACTAAAGGGAAAGTTCAGTTTAGGGTTTAAAACCCTAATACTGACTGGCTGGAAAGAGTTCAGTTTAGGGTTTAAAACCCTAATGCTGACTGAATGGAAAAAGTTCAGTTTAGGGTTTAAAACCTTAATGCTGACTAAAGGAAAGAGTTCAGTTTAGGGTTTAAAACCCTAATGCTGACTGAATGGAAAAGTTCAGTTTAGGGTTTAAAACCCTAATGCTGACTGAAGGAAAGAGTTCAGTTTAGGGTTTAAAACCCTAATGCTAACTAAAGGGAAAGTTCAGTTTAGGGTTTAAAACCCTAATACTGACTGGCTGGAAAGAGTTCAGTTTAGGGTTTAAAACCCTAATGCTGACTGAATGGAAAAAGTTTAGTTTAGGGTTTAAAACCCTAATACTGACTGAAGGAAAGAGTTCAGTTTAGGGTTTAAAACCCTAATGCTGACTAAAGGAAAGAGTTCAGTTTAGGGTTTAAAACCCTAATGCTGACTGAATGGAAAAGTTCAGTTTAGGGTTTAAAACCCTAATGCTGACTGAAGGAAAGAGTTCAGTTTAGGGTTTAAAACCCTAATGCTGACTAAAGGAAAAGTTCAGTTTAGGGTTTAAAACCCTAATACTGACTGGCTGGAAAGAGTTCAGTTTAGGGTTTAAAACCCTAATGCTGACTGAATGGAAAAAGTTCAGTTTAGGGTTTAAAACCCTAATGCTGACTAAAGGAAAGAGTTCAGTTTTGGGTTTAAAACCCTAATGCTGACTGAATGGAAAAGTTCAGTTTAGGGTTTAAAACCCTAATGCTGACTGAATGGAAAAAGTTCAGTTTAGGGTTTAAAACCCTAATGCTGACTAAAGGAAAAAGTTCAGTTTAGGGTTTAAAACCCTAATGGTACTGAATGGAAAAGTTCAGTTTAGGGTTTAAAACCCTAATACTGACTGGCTAGAAAGAGTTCAGTTAAGGGTTTAAAACCCTAATGCTGACTGAATGGAAAAAGTTCAGTTTAGGGTTTAAAACCCTTATGCTGACTAAGGAAAGAGTTCAGTTTAGGGTTTAAAACCCTAATGCTGACTGAATGGAAAAGTTCAGTTTAGGGTTTAAAACCCTAATGCTGACTAAAGGGAAAGTTCAGTTTAGGGTTTAAAACCCTAATACTGACTGGCTGGAAAGAGTTCAGTTTAGGGTTTAAAACCCTAATGCTGACTGAATGAAAAAAGTTCAGTTTAGGGTTTAAAACCCTAATACTGACTGAAGGAAAGAGTTCTGTTTAGGGTTTAAAACCCTAATGCTGACTAAAGGGAAAGTTCAGTTTAGGGTTTAAAACCCTAATACTGACTGGCTGGAAAGAGTTCAGTTTAGGGTTTAAAACCCTAATGCTGACTGAATGGAAAAAGTTCAGTTTAGGGTTTAAAACCTTAATGCTGACTAAAGGAAAGAGTTCAGTTTAGGGTTTAAAACCCTAATGCTGACTGAATGGAAAAGTTCAGTTTAGGGTTTAAAACCCTAATGCTGACTGAAGGAAAGAGTTCAGTTTAGGGTTTAAAACCCTAATGCTAACTAAAGGGAAAGTTCAGTTTAGGGTTTAAAACCCTAATACTGACTGGCTGGAAAGAGTTCAGTTTAGGGTTTAAAACCCTAATGCTGACTGAATGGAAAAAGTTTAGTTTAGGATTTAAAACCCTAATACTGACTGAAGGAAAGAGTTCAGTTTGGGGTTTAAAACCCTAATGCTGACTAAAGGAAAGAGTTCAGTTTAGGGTTTAAAACCCTAATGCTGACTGAATGGAAAAGTTCAGTTTAGGGTTTAAAACCCTAATGCTGACTGAAGGAAAGAGTTCAGTTTAGGGTTTAAAACCCTAATGCTGACTAAAGGAAAAGTTCAGTTTAGGGTTTAAAACCCTAATACTGACTGGCTGGAAAGAGTTCAGTTTAGGGTTTAAAACCCTAATGCTGACTGAATGGAAAAAGTTCAGTTTAGGGTTTAAAACCCTAATGCTGACTAAAGGAAAGAGTTCAGTTTTGGGTTTAAAACCCTAATGCTGACTGAATGGAAAAGTTCAGTTTAGGGTTTAAAACCCTAATGCTGACTGAAGGAAAGAGTTCAGTTTAGGGTTTTAAACCCTAATGCTGACTAAAGGGAAAGTTCAGTTTAGGGTTTGAAACCCTAATACTGACTGGCTGGAAAGAGTTCAGTTAAGGGTTTAAAACCCTAATGCTGACTGAATGGAAAAAGTTCAGTTTAAGGTTTAAAACCCTAATGCTGACTGGCTGGAAAGAGTTCAGTTTAGGGTTTGAAACCCTAATGCTAACGGAATGGAAAAAGTTCAGTTTAGAGTTTAAAACCTTAATGCTGACTAAAGGAAAGAGTTCAGTTTAGGGTTTAAAACCCTAATGCTGACTGAATGGAAAAGTTAAGTTTAGGGTTTAAAACCCTAATGCTAACTGAAGGAAAGACTTCAGTTTAGGGTTTAAAACCCTAATGCTGATTAAAGGAAAAGTTCAGTTTAGGGTTTAAAACCCTAATGCTGACTGAATAGAAAAAGTTCAGTTTAGGGTTTAAAACCCTAATACTGACTGAATGGGAAAAAGTTCAGTTTAGGGTCTAAAACCCTAATGCTGACTAAAGGGAAAGTTCAGCTTAGGGTTTAAAACCCTAATACTGACTGGCTGGAAAGAGTTCAGTTTAGGGTTTAAAACCCTAATGCTGACTGAATGGAAAAAGTTCAGTTTAGGGTTTAAAACCCTAATACTGACTGAAGGAAATAGTTCAGTTTAGGGTTTAAAACCCTAATGCTGACTGAATGGAAAAGTTCAGTTTAGGGTTTAAAACCCTAATGCTGACTGAAGGAAAGAGTTCAGTTTAGGGTTAAAAACCCTAATGCTGACTAAAGGGAAAGTTCAGTTTAGGGTTTAAAACCCTAATACTGACTGGCTGGAAAGTGTTCAGTTTAGGGTTTAAAACCCTAATGCTGACTGAATGGAAAAAGTTCAGTTTAGGGTTTAAAACCCTAATACTGACTGAATGAAAGAGTTCAGTTTAGGGTTTAAAACCCTAATGCTGACTAAAGGGAAAGTTCAGTTTAGGGTTTAAAACCCTAATACTGACTGGCTGGAAAGAGTTCAGTTTAGGGTTTAAAACCCTAATGCTGACTGAATGGAAAAAGTTCAGTTTAGGGTTTAAAACCTTAATGCTAACTAAAGGAAAGAGTTCAGTTTAGGGTTTAAAACCCTAATGCTGACTGAATGGAAAAGTTCAGTTTAGGGTTTAAAACCCTAATGCTGACTGAAGGAAAGAGTTTAGTTTAGGGTTTAAACCCTAATGCTGACTAAAGGGAAAGTTCAGTTTAGGGTTTAAAACCCTAATACTGACTGGCTGGAAAGAGTTCAGTTTAGGGTTTAAAACCCTAATGCTGACTGAAGGAAAGAGTTCAGTTTAGGGTTTAAAACCCTAATGCTGACTAAAGGAAAGAGTTCAGTTTAGGGTTTAAAACCCTAATGCTGACTGGCTGGAAAGAGTTCAGTTTAGGGTTTAAAACCCTAATGCTGACTGAATGGAAAAAGTTTAGTTTAGGGTTTAAAACCCTAATACTGACTGATGGAAAGAGTTCAGTTTGGGGTTTAAAACCCTAATGCTGACTAAAGAAAAGAGTTCAGTTTAGGGTTTAAAACCCTAATGCTGACTGAATGGAAAAGTTCAGTTTAGGGTTTAAAACCCTAATGCTGACTGAAGGAAAGAGTTCAGTTTAGGGTTTAAAACCCTAATGCTGACTGAATGGAAAAAGTTCAGTTTAGGGTTTAAAACCCTAATGCTGACTAAAGGAAAGAGTTCAGTTTTGGGTTTAAAACCCTAATGCTGACTGAATGGAAAAGTTCAGTTTAGGGTTTAAAACCCTAATGCTGACTGAAGGAAAGAGTTCAGTTTAGGGTTTAAAACCCTAATGCTGACTAAAGGGAAAGTTCAGTTTAGGGTTTAAAACCCTAATACTGACTGGCTGGAAAGAGTTCAGTTAAGGGTTAAAAACCCTAATGCTGACTGAATGGAAAAAGTTCAGTTTAGGGTTTAAAACCTTAATAATGACTGAATGAAAGAGTTCAGTTTAGGGTTTAAAACCCTAATGCTGACTGAATGGAAAAAGTTCAGTTTAGGGTTTAAAACCTTAATAATGACTGAAGGAAAGGGTTCAGTTTAGGGTTTAAAACCCTAATGCTGACTGAAGGAAAGAGTTCAGTTTAGGGTTTAAAACCCTAATCCTGACTAAAGGGAAATTTCAGTTTAGGGTTTAAAACCCTAATACTGACTGGCTGGAAAGAGTTTAGTTTAGGGTTTAAAACCTTAATGCTGACTGAATGGAAAAAGTTCAGTTTAGGGTTTAAAACCCTAATGCTGACTAAAGGAAAAAGTTCAGTTTAGGGTTTAAAACCCTAATGGTACTGAATGGAAAAGTTCAGTTTAGGGTTTAAAACCCTAATACTGACTGGCTAGAAAGAGTTCAGTTAAGGGTTTAAAACCCTAATGCTGACTGAATGGAAAAAGTTCAGTTTAGGGTTTAAAACCCTTATGCTGACTAAGGAAAGAGTTCAGTTTAGGGTTTAAAACCCTAATGCTGACTGAATGGAAAAGTTCAGTTTAGGGTTTAAAACCCTAATGCTGACTAAAGGGAAAGTTCAGTTTAGGGTTTAAAACCCTAATACTGACTGGCTGGAAAGAGTTCAGTTTAGGGTTTAAAACCCTAATGCTGACTGAATGAAAAAAGTTCAGTTTAGGGTTTAAAACCCTAATACTGACTGAAGGAAAGAGTTCTATTTAGGGTTTAAAACCCTAATGCTGACTAAAGGGAAAGTTCAGTTTAGGGTTTAAAACCCTAATACTGACTGGCTGGAAAGAGTTCAGTTTAGGGTTTAAAACCCTAATGCTGACTGAATGGAAAAAGTTCAGTTTAGGGTTTAAAACCTTAATGCTGACTAAAGGAAAGAGTTCAGTTTAGGGTTTAAAACCCTAATGCTGACTGAATGGAAAAGTTCAGTTTAGGGTTTAAAACCCTAATGCTGACTGAAGGAAAGAGTTCAGTTTAGGGTTTAAAACCCTAATGCTAACTAAAGGGAAAGTTCAGTTTAGGGTTTAAAACCCTAATACTGACTGGCTGGAAAGAGTTCAGTTTAGGGTTTAAAACCCTAATGCTGACTGAATGGAAAAAGTTTAGTTTAGGGTTTAAAACCCTAATACTGACTGAAGGAAAGAGTTCAGTTTAGGGTTTAAAACCCTAATGCTGACTAAAGGAAAGAGTTCAGTTTAGGGTTTAAAACCCTAATGCTGACTGAATGGAAAAGTTCAGTTTAGGGTTTAAAACCCTAATGCTGACTGAAGGAAAGAGTTCAGTTTAGGGTTTAAAACCCTAATGCTGACTAAAGGAAAAGTTCAGTTTAGGGTTTAAAACCCTAATACTGACTGGCTGGAAAGAGTTCAGTTTAGGGTTTAAAACCCTAATGCTGACTGAATGGAAAAAGTTCAGTTTAGGGTTTAAAACCCTAATGCTGACTAAAGGAAAGAGTTCAGTTTTGGGTTTAAAACCCTAATGCTGACTGAATGGAAAAGTTCAGTTTAGGGTTTAAAACCCTAATGCTGACTGAATGGAAAAAGTTCAGTTTAGGGTTTAAAACCCTAATGCTGACTAAAGGAAAAAGTTCAGTTTAGGGTTTAAAACCCTAATGGTACTGAATGGAAAAGTTCAGTTTAGGGTTTAAAACCCTAATACTGACTGGCTAGAAAGAGTTCAGTTAAGGGTTTAAAACCCTAATGCTGACTGAATGGAAAAAGTTCAGTTTAGGGTTTAAAACCCTTATGCTGACTAAGGAAAGAGTTCAGTTTAGGGTTTAAAACCCTAATGCTGACTGAATGGAAAAGTTCAGTTTAGGGTTTAAAACCCTAATGCTGACTAAAGGGAAAGTTCAGTTTAGGGTTTAAAACCCTAATACTGACTGGCTGGAAAGAGTTCAGTTTAGGGTTTAAAACCCTAATGCTGACTGAATGAAAAAAGTTCAGTTTAGGGTTTAAAACCCTAATACTGACTGAAGGAAAGAGTTCTGTTTAGGGTTTAAAACCCTAATGCTGACTAAAGGGAAAGTTCAGTTTAGGGTTTAAAACCCTAATACTGACTGGCTGGAAAGAGTTCAGTTTAGGGTTTAAAACCCTAATGCTGACTGAATGGAAAAAGTTCAGTTTAGGGTTTAAAACCTTAATGCTGACTAAAGGAAAGAGTTCAGTTTAGGGTTTAAAACCCTAATGCTGACTGAATGGAAAAGTTCAGTTTAGGGTTTAAAACCCTAATGCTGACTGAAGGAAAGAGTTCAGTTTAGGGTTTAAAACCCTAATGCTAACTAAAGGGAAAGTTCAGTTTAGGGTTTAAAACCCTAATACTGACTGGCTGGAAAGAGTTCAGTTTAGGGTTTAAAACCCTAATGCTGACTGAATGGAAAAAGTTTAGTTTAGGATTTAAAACCCTAATACTGACTGAAGGAAAGAGTTCAGTTTGGGGTTTAAAACCCTAATGCTGACTAAAGGAAAGAGTTCAGTTTAGGGTTTAAAACCCTAATGCTGACTGAATGGAAAAGTTCAGTTTAGGGTTTAAAACCCTAATGCTGACTGAAGGAAAGAGTTCAGTTTAGGGTTTAAAACCCTAATGCTGACTAAAGGAAAAGTTCAGTTTAGGGTTTAAAACCCTAATACTGACTGGCTGGAAAGAGTTCAGTTTAGGGTTTAAAACCCTAATGCTGACTGAATGGAAAAAGTTCAGTTTAGGGTTTAAAACCCTAATGCTGACTAAAGGAAAGAGTTCAGTTTTGGGTTTAAAACCCTAATGCTGACTGAATGGAAAAGTTCAGTTTAGGGTTTAAAACCCTAATGCTGACTGAAGGAAAGAGTTCAGTTTAGGGTTTTAAACCCTAATGCTGACTAAAGGGAAAGTTCAGTTTAGGGTTTGAAACCCTAATACTGACTGGCTGGAAAGAGTTCAGTTAAGGGTTTAAAACCCTAATGCTGACTGAATGGAAAAAGTTCAGTTTAAGGTTTAAAACCCTAATGCTGACTGGCTGGAAAGAGTTCAGTTTAGGGTTTGAAACCCTAATGCTAACGGAATGGAAAAAGTTCAGTTTAGAGTTTAAAACCTTAATGCTGACTAAAGGAAAGAGTTCAGTTTAGGGTTTAAAACCCTAATGCTGACTGAATGGAAAAGTTAAGTTTAGGGTTTAAAACCCTAATGCTAACTGAAGGAAAGACTTCAGTTTAGGGTTTAAAACCCTAATGCTGATTAAAGGAAAAGTTCAGTTTAGGGTTTAAAACCCTAATGCTGACTGAATAGAAAAAGTTCAGTTTAGGGTTTAAAACCCTAATACTGACTGAATGGGAAAAAGTTCAGTTTAGGGTCTAAAACCCTAATGCTGACTAAAGGGAAAGTTCAGCTTAGGGTTTAAAACCCTAATACTGACTGGCTGGAAAGAGTTCAGTTTAGGGTTTAAAACCCTAATGCTGACTGAATGGAAAAAGTTCAGTTTAGGGTTTAAAACCCTAATACTGACTGAAGGAAATAGTTCAGTTTAGGGTTTAAAACCCTAATGCTGACTGAATGGAAAAGTTCAGTTTAGGGTTTAAAACCCTAATGCTGACTGAAGGAAAGAGTTCAGTTTAGGGTTAAAAACCCTAATGCTGACTAAAGGGAAAGTTCAGTTTAGGGTTTAAAACCCTAATACTGACTGGCTGGAAAGTGTTCAGTTTAGGGTTTAAAACCCTAATGCTGACTGAATGGAAAAAGTTCAGTTTAGGGTTTAAAACCCTAATACTGACTGAATGAAAGAGTTCAGTTTAGGGTTTAAAACCCTAATGCTGACTAAAGGGAAAGTTCAGTTTAGGGTTTAAAACCCTAATACTGACTGGCTGGAAAGAGTTCAGTTTAGGGTTTAAAACCCTAATGCTGACTGAATGGAAAAAGTTCAGTTTAGGGTTTAAAACCTTAATGCTAACTAAAGGAAAGAGTTCAGTTTAGGGTTTAAAACCCTAATGCTGACTGAATGGAAAAGTTCAGTTTAGGGTTTAAAACCCTAATGCTGACTGAAGGAAAGAGTTCAGTTTAGGGTTTAAAACCCTAATGCTGACTAAAGGGAAAGTTCAGTTTAGGGTTTAAAACCCTAATACTGACTGGCTGGAAAGAGTTCAGTTTAGGGTTTAAAACCCTAATGCTGACTGAATGGAAAAGTTCAGTTTAGGGTTTAAAACCCTAATGCTGACTGAAGGAAAGAGTTCAGTTTAGGGTTTAAAACCCTAATGCTGACTGAAGGGAAAGTTCAGTTTAGGGTTTAAAACCTTAATACTGACTGACTGAAAAGAGTTCAGTTTAGGGTTTAAAACCCTAATGTTGACTGAATGGAAAAAGTTCAGTTTAGGGTTTAAAACCTTAATACTGACTGAAAGAAAGAGTTCAGTTTAGGGTTTAAAACCCTAATGCTGACTAAAGGGAAAGTTCAGTTTAGGGTTTAAAACCCTAATACTGACTGGCTGGAAAGAGTTCAGTTTAGGGTTTAAAACCCTAATGCTGACTGAATTGAAAAAGTTCAGTTTAGGGTTTAAAACCCTAATGCTGACTAAAGGAAAGAGTTCAGTTTAGGGTTTAAAACCCTAATGCTGACTGAATGGAAAAGTTCAGTTTAGGGTTTAAAACCCTAATGCTGACTGAAGGAAAGAGTTCAGTTTAGGGTTTAAAACCCTAATGCTGACTAAAGGGAAAGTTCAGTTTAGGGTTTAAAACCCTAATACTGACTGGCTGGAAAGAGTTCAGTTTAGGGTTTAAAACCCTAATGCTGACTGAATGGAAAAAGTTCAGTTTAGGGTTTAAAACCCTAATACTGACTGAAGGAAAGAGTTCAGTTTAGGGTTTAAAACCCTAATGCTGACTGAATGGAAAAGTTCAGTTTAGGGTTTAAAACCCTAATGCTGACTGAAGGAAAGAGTTCAGTTTAGGGTTTAAAACCCTAATGCTGACTAAAGGGAAAGTTCAATTTAGGGTTTAAAACCCTAATACTGACTGGCTGGAAAGAGTTCAGTTTAGGGTTTAAAACCCTAATGCTGACTAAAGGAAAGAGTTCAGTTTAGGGTTTAAAACCCTAATGCTGACTGAATGGAAAAGTTCAGTTTAGGGTTTAAAACCCTAATGCTGACTGAAGGAAATAGTTCAGTTTAGGGTTTAAAACCCTAATGCTGACTAAAGGGAAAGTTCAGTTTAGGGTTTAAAACCCTAATACTGTTTAGGGTTTAAAACCCTAATACTGACTGGCCGGAAAGAGTTCAGTTTAGGGTTTAAAACCCTAATGCTGACTGAATGGAAAAAGTTCAGTTTAGGGTTTAAAACCTTAATACTGACTGAAGGAAAGAGTTCAGTTTAGGGTTTAAAACCCTAATGCTGACTAAAAGGAAAGTTCAGTTTAGGGTTTAAAACCCTAATACTGACTGGCTGGAAAGAGTTCAGTTTACGGTTTAAAACCTTAAAGCTGACTGAATTGAAAAAGTTCAGTTTATGGTTTAAAACCCTAATGCTGATTAAAGGAAAGAGTTCAGTTTAGGGTTTAAAACCCTAATGCTGACTGAATGGAAAAGTTCAGTTTAGGGTTTAAAACCCTAATGCTGACTGAAGGAAAGAGTTCAGTTTAGGGTTTAAAACCCTAATGCTGACTAAAGGGAAAGTTCAGTTTAGGGTTTAAAACCCTAATACTGACTGGCTGGAAAGAGTTCAGTTTAGGGTTTAAAACCCTAATGCTGACTGAATGGAAAAATTCAGTTTAGGGTTTAAAACCCTAATACTGACTGAAGGAAAGAGTTCAGTCTAGGGTTTAAAACCCTAATGCTGACTAAAGGAAAGAGTTCAGTTTAGGTTTAAAACCCTAATGCTGACTGAATGGAAAAGTTCAGTTTAGGGTTTAAAACCCTAATGCTGACTGAAGGAAAGAGTTCAGTTTAGGGTTTAAAACCCTAATGCTGACTAAAGGGAAAGTTCAATTTAGGGTTTAAAACCCTAATGCTGACTGAATGGAAAAGTTCAGTTTAGGGTTTAAAACCCTAATGCTGACTGAAGGAAATAGTTCAGTTTAGGGTTTAAAACCCTAATGCTGACTAAAGGGAAAGTTCAGTTTAGGGTTTAAAACCCTAATACTGTTTAGGGTTTAAAACCCTAATACTGACTGGCCGAAAAGAGTTCAGTTTAGGGTTTAAAACCCTAATGCTGACTGAATGGAAAAAGTTCAGTTTAAGGTTTAAAACCTTAATACTGACTGAAGGAAAGAGTTCAGTTTAGGGTTTAAAACCATAATGCTGACTAAAGGGAAAGTTCAGTTTAGGGTTTAAAACCCTAATACTGACTGAAGGAAAGAGTTCAGTTTAGGGTTTAAAACCCTAATGCTGACTTAATGGAAAAGTTCAGTTTAGGGTTTAAAACCCTAATACTGACTGGCTAGAAAGAGTTCAGTTTAGGGTTTAAAACCCTAATGCTGACTGAATTGAAAAAGTTCAGTTTAGGGTTTAAAACCTTAATGTTGACTAAAGGAAAGAGTTCAGTTTAGGGTTTAAAACCTTAATGCTGACTGAATTGAAAAAGTTCAGTTTATGGTTTAAAACCCTAATGCTGATTAAAGGAAAGAGTTCAGTTTAGGGTTTAAAACCCTAATGCTGACTGAATGGAAAAGTTCAGTTTAGGGTTTAAAACCCTAATGCTGACTGAAGGAAAGAGTTCAGTTTAGGGTTTAAAACCCTAATGCTGACTAAAGGGAAAGTTCAGTTTAGGGTTTAAAACCCTAATACTGACTGGCTGGAAAGAGTTCAGTTTAGGGTTTAAAACCCTAATGCTGACTGAATGGAAAAATTCAGTTTAGGGTTTAAAACCCTAATACTGACTGAAGGAAAGAGTTCAGTCTAGGGTTTAAAACCCTAATGCTGACTAAAGGAAAGAGTTCAGTTTAGGTTTAAAACCCTAATGCTGACTGAATGGAAAAGTTCAGTTTAGGGTTTAAAACCCTAATGCTGACTGAAGGAAAGAGTTTAGTTTAGGGTTTAAAACCCTAATGCTGACTAAAGGGAAAGTTCAATTTAGGGTTTAAAACCCTAATACTGACTGGCTGGAAAGAGTTCAGTTTACTGGCCGGAAAGAGTTCAGTTTAGGGTTTAAAACCCTAATGCTGACTGAATGGAAAAAGTTCAGTTTAGGGTTTAAAACCTTAATACTGACTGAAGGAAAAAGTTCAGTTTAGGGTTTAAAACCCTAATGCTGACTAAAGGGAAAGTTCAGTTTAGGGTTTAAAACCCTAATACTGACTGGCTGGAAAGAGTTTAGTTTAGGGTTTAAAACCCTAATGCTGACTGAATTGAAAAAGTTCAGTTTAGGGTTTAAAACCCTAATGCTGACTAAAGGAAAGAGTTCAGTTTAGGGTTTAAAACCCTAATGCTGACTGAATGGA
The DNA here is from genome assembly GCF_000715075.1 of Nicotiana tabacum. Classification (NCBI taxonomy): domain Eukaryota; kingdom Viridiplantae; phylum Streptophyta; class Magnoliopsida; order Solanales; family Solanaceae; genus Nicotiana; species Nicotiana tabacum. The sequence goes on along the minus strand of NW_027438362.1, from coordinate 54,299 downwards.
AAAGTTCAGTTTAGGGTTTAAAACCCTAATGCTGACTGAAGGAAAGAGTTCAGTTTAGGGTTTAAAACCCTAATGCTGACTAAAGGGGAAGTTCAGTTTAGGGTTTAAAACCCTAATACTGACTGGCTGGAAAGAGTTCAGTTTAGGGTTTAAAACCCTAATGCTGACTGAATGGAAAAAGTTCAGTTTAGGGTTTAAAACCCTAATACTGACTGAAGGAAAGAGTTCAGTTTAGGGTTTAAAACCCTAATGCTGACTGAATGGAAAAGTTCAGTTTAGGGTTTAAAACCCTAATGCTGACTGAAGGAAAGAGTTCAGTTTAGGGTTTAAAACCCTAATGCTGACTAAAGGGAAAGTTCAATTTAGGGTTTAAAACCCTAATACTGACTGGCTGGAAAGAGTTCAGTTTAGGGTTTAAAACCCTAATGCTGACTAAAGGAAAGAGTTCAGTTTAGGGTTTAAAACCCTAATGCTGACTGAATGGAAAAGTTCAGTTTAGGGTTTAAAACCCTAATGCTGACTGAAGGAAATAGTTCAGTTTAGGGTTTAAAACCCTAATGCTGACTAAAGGGAAAGTTCAGTTTAGGGTTTAAAACCCTAATACTGTTTAGGGTTTAAAACCCTAATACTGACTGGCCGGAAAGAGTTCAGTTTAGGGTTTAAAACCCTAATGCTGACTGAATGGAAAAAGTTCAGTTTAGGGTTTAAAACCTTAATACTGACTGAAGGAAAGAGTTCAGTTTAGGGTTTAAAACCCTAATGCTGACTAAAGGGAAAGTTCAGTTTAGGGTTTAAAACCCTAATACTGACTGGCTGGAAAGAGTTCAGTTTAGGGTTTAAAACCTTAATGCTGACTGAATTGAAAAAGTTCAGTTTATGGTTTAAAACCCTAATGCTGATTAAAGGAAAGAGTTCAGTTTAGGGTTTAAAACCCTAATGTTGACTGAATGGAAAAGTTCAGTTTAGGGTTTAAAACCCTAATGCTGACTGAAGGAAAGAGTTCAGTTTAGGGTTTAAAACCCTAATGCTGACTAAAGGGAAAGTTCAGTTTAGGGTTTAAAACCCTAATACTGACTGGCTGGAAAGAGTTCAGTTTAGGGTTTAAAACCCTAATGCTGACTGAATGGAAAAATTCAGTTTAGGGTTTAAAACCCTAATACTGACTGAAGGAAAGAGTTCAGTCTAGGGTTTAAAACCCTAATGCTGACTAAAGGAAAGAGTTCAGTTTAGGTTTAAAACCCTAATGCTGACTGAATGGAAAAGTTCAGTTTAGGGTTTAAAACCCTAATGTTGACTGAATGAAAGAGTTCAGTTTAGGGTTTAAAACCCTAATACTGACTAAAGGGAAAGTTCAATTTAGTGACTGGCTGGAAAGAGTTCAGTTTAGGGTTTAAAACCCTAATGCTGACTAAAGGAAAGAGTTCAGTTTAGGGTTTAAAACCCTAATGCTGACTGAATGGAAAAGTTCAGTTTAGGGTTTAAAACCCTAATGCTGACTGAAGGAAATAGTTCAGTTTAGGGTTTAAAACCCTAATGCTGACTAAAGGGAAAGTTCAGTTTAGGGTTTAAAACCCTAATACTGTTTAGGGTTTAAAACCCTAATACTGACTGGCCGGAAAGAGTTCAGTTTAGGGTTTAAAACCCTAATGCTGACTGAATGGAAAAAGTTCAGTTTAGGGTTTAAAACCTTAATACTGACTGAAGGAAAGAGTTCAGTTTAGGGTTTAAAACCATAATGCTGACTAAAGGGAAAGTTCAGTTTAGGGTTTAAAACCCTAATACTGACTGAAGGAAAGAGTTCAGTTTAGGGTTTAAAACCCTAATGCTGACTTAATGGAAAAGTTCAGTTTAGGGTTTAAAACCCTAATGCTGACTGAAGGAAAGAGTTCAGTTTAGGGTTTAAAACCCTAATGCTGACTAAAGGGAAAGTTCAATTTAGGGTTTAAAACCCTAATACTGACTGGCTGGAAAGAGTTCAGTTTAGGGTTTAAAACCCTAATGCTGACTAAAGGAAAGAGTTCAGTTTAGGGTTTAAAACCCTAATGCTGACTGAATGGAAAAGTTCAGTTTAGGGTTTAAAACCCTAATGCTGACTGAAGGAAATAGTTCAGTTTAGGGTTTAAAACCCTAATGCTGACTAAAGGGAAAGTTCAGTTTAGGGTTTAAAACCCTAATACTGTTTAGGGTTTAAAACCCTAATACTGACTGGCCGGAAAGAGTTCAGTTTAGGGTTTAAAACCCTAATGCTGACTGAATGGAAAAAGTTCAGTTTAGGGTTTAAAACCTTAATACTGACTGAAGGAAAGAGTTCAGTTTAGGGTTTAAAACCCTAATGCTGACTAAAGGGAAAGTTCAGTTTAGGGTTTAAAACCCTAATACTGACTGGCTGGAAAGAGTTCAGTTTAGGGTTTAAAACCCTAATGCTGACTGAATTGAAAAAGTTCAGTTTAGGGTTTAAAACCCTAATGCTGACTAAAGGAAAGAGTTCAGTTTAGGGTTTAAAACCCTAATGCTGACTGAATGGAAAAGTTCAGTTTAGGGTTTAAAACCCTAATGCTGACTGAAGGAAAGAGTTCAGTTTAGGGTTTAAAACCCTAATGCTGACTAAAGGGGAAGTTCAGTTTAGGGTTTAAAACCCTAATACTGACTGGCTGGAAAGAGTTCAGTTTAGGGTTTAAAACCCTAATGCTGACTGAATGGAAAAAATTCAGTTTAGGGTTTAAAACCCTAATACTGACTGAAGGAAAGAGTTCAGTCTAGGGTTTAAAACCCTAATGCTGACTAAAGGAAAGAGTTCAGTTTAGGTTTAAAACCCTAATGTTGACTGAATGGAAAAGTTCAGTTTAGGGTTTAAAACCCTAATGCTGACTGAAGGAAAGAGTTCAGTTTAGGGTTTAAAACCATAATGCTGACTAAAGGGAAAGTTCAATTTAGGGTTTAAAACCCTAATACTGACTGGCTGGAAAGAGTTCAGTTTAGGGTTTAAAACCCTAATTCTGACTAAAGGAAAGAGTTCAGTTTAGGGTTTAAAACCCTAATGCTGACTGAATGGAAAAGTTCAGTTTAGGGTTTAAAACCCTAATACTGTTTAGGGTTTAAAACCCTAATACGAACTGGCCGGAAAGAGTTCAGTTTAGGGTTTAAAACCCTAATGCTGACTGAATGGAAAAAGTTTAGTTTAGGGTTTAAAACCTTAATACTGACTGAAGGAAAGAGTTCAGTTTAGGGTTTAAAACCATAATGCTGACTAAAGGGAAAGTTCAGTTTAGGGTTTAAAACCCTAATACTGACTGACTGGAAAGAGTTCAGTTTAGGGTTTAAAACCCTAATGCTGACTGAATTGAAAAAGTTCAGTTTAGGGTTTAAAACACTAATGCTGACTAAAGGAAAGAGTTCAGTTTAGGGTTTAAAACCCTAATGATGACTGAATGGAAAAGTTCAGTTTAGGGTTTAAAACCCTAATGCTGACTGAAGGAAATAGTTCAGTTTAGGGTTTAAAACCCTAATGCTGACTGAATGGAAAATTTTAGTTTAGGGTTTAAAACCCTAATGCTGACTGAAGGAAAGAGTTCAGTTTAGGGTTTAAAATCCTAATGCTGACTAAAGGGAAAGTTCAAGTTAGGGTTTAAAACCCTAATACTGACTGAAGGAAAGAGTTCAGTTTAGGGTTTAAAACCCTAATGCTGACTAAAGGAAAGAGTTCAGTTTAGGTTTAAAACCCTAATGCTGACTGAATGGAAAAGTTCAGTTTAGGGTTTAAAACCATAATGCTGACTGAAGGAAAGAGTTCAGTTTAGGGTTTAAAACCCTAATGCTGACTAAAGGGAAAGTTCAATTTAGGGTCTAAAACCCTAATACTGACTGGCTGGAAAGAGTTCAGTTTAGGGTTTAAAACCCTAATGCTGACTAAAGGAAAGAGTTCAGTTTAGGGTTTAAAACCCTAATGCTGACTGAATGGAAAAGTTCAGTTTAGGGTTTAAAACCCTAATGCTGACTGAAGGAAATAGTTCAGTTTAGGGTTTAAAACCCTAATGCTGACTGAATGAAAAATTTCAGTTTAGGGTTTAAAACCCTAATGCTGACTGAAGGAAAGAGTTCAGTTTAGGGTTTAAAATCCTAATGCTGACTAAAGGGAAAGTTCAAGTTAGGGTTTAAAACCCTAATACTGACTGAAGGAAAGAGTTCAGTTTAGGGTTTAAAACCCTAATGCTGACTAAAGGAAAGAGTTCAGTTTAGGTTTAAAACCCTAATGCTGACTGAATGGAAAAGTTCAGTTTAGGGTTTAAAACCATAATGCTGACTGAAGGAAAGAGTTCAGTTTAGGGTTTAAAACCCTAATGCTGACTAAAGGGAAAGTTCAATTTAGGGTCTAAAACCCTAATACTGACTGGCTGGAAAGAGTTCAGTTTAGGGTTTAAAACCCTAATGCTGACTAAAGGAAAGAGTTCAGTTTAGGGTTTAAAACCCTAATGCTGACTGAATGGAAAAGTTCAGTTTAGGGTTTAAAACCCTAATGCTGACTGAAGGAAATAGTTCAGTTTAGGGTTTAAAACCCTAATGCTGACTGAATGAAAAATTTCAGTTTAGGGTTTAAAACCCTAATGCTGACTAAAGGGAAAGTTCAGTTTAGGGTATAAAACCCTAATACTGACTGGCTTGAAAGAGTTCAGTTTAGGGTTTAAAACCCTAATGCTGACTGACTGGAAAAAGTTCAGTTTAGGGTTTAAAACCGTAATACTGACTGAAGGAAAGAGTTCAGTTTAGGGTTTAAAACCCTAATGTTGACTAAAGGAAAGAGTTCAGTTTAGGGTTTAAAACCTTAATGCTGACTGAATGGAAAAGTTCAGTTTAGGGTTTAAAACCCTAATGCTGACTGAAGGAAAGAGTTTAGTTTAGGGTTTAAAACCCTAATACTGACTCGCTGGAAAGAGTTCAGTTTAGGGTTTAAAACTCTAATGCTGACTGAATGGAAAAAGTTCAGTTTAGGGTTTAAAACCCTAATGCTGACTAAAGGAAAGAGTTCAGTTTAGGGTTTAAAACCCTAATGCTGATTGAATGGAAAAGTTCAGTTTAGGGTTTAAAACCCTAATGCTGACTGAAGGAAAGAGTTCAGTTTAGGGTTTAAAACCCTAATGCTGACTAAAGGGAAAGTTCAGTTTAGGGTTTAAAACCCTAATACTGACTGGCTGGAAAGAGTTCAGTTTAGGGTTTAAAACCCTAATGCTGACTGAATGGAAAAAGTTCAGTTTAGGGTTTAAAAACCTAATACTGACTGAAGGAAAGAGTTCAGTTTAGGGTTTAAAATCTTAATGCTGACTAAAGGGAAAGTTCATTTTAGGGTTTAAAACCCTAATACTGACTGGCTGGAAAGAGTTCAGTTTAGGTTTAAAACCCTAATGCTGACTGAATGGAAAAAGTTCAGTTTAGGGTTTAAAACCCTAATGCTGACTGAATGGAAAATTTCAGTTTAGGGTTTAAAACCCTAATGCTGACTAAAGGGAAAGTTCAGTTTAGTGTTTAAAACCCTAATACTGACTGGCTGAAAAAAGTTCAGTTTAGGGTTTAAAACCCTAATGCTGACTGAATGGAAAAAGTTCAGTTTAGGGTTTAAAACCTCTAATGTTGACTGAATGGAAAAAGTTCAGTTTAGGGTTTAAAACCTTAATACTGACTGAAAGAAAGAGTTCAGTTTAGGGTTTAAAACCCTAATGCTGACTAAAGGGAAAGTTCAGTTTAGGGTTTAAAACCCTAATACTGACTGGCTGGAAAGAGTTCAGTTTAGGGTTTAAAACCCTAATGCTGACTGAATTGAAAAAGTTTAGTTTAGGGTTTAAAACCCTAATGCTGACTAAAGGAAAGAGTTCAGTTTAGAGTTTAAAACCCTAATGCTGACTGAATGGAAAAGTTCAGTTTAGGGTTTAAAACCCTAATACTGACTGGCTGAAAAGAGTTCAGTTTAGGGTTTAAAACCCTAATGCTGACTAAAGGAAAGAGTTCAGTTTAGGGTTTAAAACCCTAATGCTGACTGAATGGAAAAGTTCAGCTTAGGGTTTAAAACCCTAATGCTGACTGAAGGAAATAGTTCAGTTTAGGGTTTAAAACCCTAATGCTGACTAAAGGGAAAGTTCAGTTTAGGGTTTAAAACCCTAATACTGACTGGCTGAAAAGAGTTCAGTTTAGGGTTTAAAACCCTAATGCTGACTGAATGGAAAAAGTTCAGTTTAGGGTTTAAAACCTTAATGCTGACTGAATGGAAAAAGTTCAGTTTAGGGTTTAAAACCTTAATACTGACTGAAAGAAAGAGTTCAGTTTAGGGTTTAAAACCCTAATGCTGACTAAAGGGAAAGTTCAGTTTAGGGTTTAAAACCCTAATACTGACTGGCTGGAAAGAGTTCAGTTTAGGGTTTAAAACCCTAATGCTGACTGAATTGAAAAAGTTTAGTTTAGGGTTTAAAACCCTAATGCTGACTAAAGGAAAGAGTTCAGTTTAGAGTTTAAAACCCTAATGCTGACTGAATGGAAAAGTTCAGTTTAGGGTTTAAAACCCTAATACTGACTGGCTGAAAAGAGTTCAGTTTAGGGTTTAAAACCCTAATGCTGACTAAAGGAAAGAGTTCAGTTTAGGGTTTAAAACCCTAATGCTGACTAAAGGAAAGAGTTCAGTTTAGGGTTTAAAACCCTAATGCTGACTGAATGGAAAAGTTCAGTTTAGGGTTTAAAACCCTAATGCTGACTGAAGGAAATAGTTCAGTTTAGGGTTTAAAACCCTAATGCTGACTAAAGGGAAAGTTCAGTTTAGGGTTTAAAACCCTAATACTGTTTAGGGTTTAAAACCCTAATACTAACTGGCCGGAAAGAGTTCAGTTTAGGGTTTAAAACCCTAATGCTGACTGAATGGAAAAAGTTCAGTTTAGGGTTTAAAACCTTAATACTGACTGAAGGAAAGAGTTCAGTTTAGGGTTTAAAACCATAATGCTGACTAAAGGGAAAGTTCAGTTTAGGGTTTAAAACCCTAATACTGACTGACTGGAAAGAGTTCAGTTTAGGGTTTAAAACCCTAATGCTGACTGAATTGAAAAAGTTCAGTTTAGGGTTTAAAACACTAATGCTGACTAAAGGAAAGAGTTCAGTTTAGGGTTTAAAACCCTAATGATGACTGAATGGAAAAGTTCAGTTTAGGGTTTAAAACCCTAATGCTGACTGAAGGAAATAGTTCAGTTTAGGGTTTAAAACCCTAATGCTGACTGAATGGAAAATTTTAGTTTAGGGTTTAAAACCCTAATGCTGACTGAAGGAAAGAGTTCAGTTTAGGGTTTAAAATCCTAATGCTGACTAAAGGGAAAGTTCAAGTTAGGGTTTAAAACCCTAATACTGACTGAAGGAAAGAGTTCAGTTTAGGGTTTAAAACCCAAATGCTGATTAAAGGAAAGAGTTCAGTTTAGGTTTAAAACCCTAATGCTGACTGAATGGAAAAGTTCAGTTTAGGGTTTAAAACCATAATGCTGACTGAAGGAAAGAGTTCAGTTTAGGGTTTAAAACCCTAATGCTGACTAAAGGGAAAGTTCAATTTAGGGTCTAAAACCCTAATACTGACTGGCTGGAAAGAGTTCAGTTTAGGGTTTAAAACCCTAATGCTGACTAAAGGAAAGAGTTCAGTTTAGGGTTTAAAACCCTAATGCTGACTGAATGGAAAAGTTCAGTTTAGGGTTTAAAACCCTAATGCTGACTGAAGGAAATAGTTCAGTTTAGGGTTTAAAACCCTAATGCTGACTGAATGAAAAATTTCAGTTTAGGGTTTAAAACCCTAATGCTGACTGAAGGAAAGAGTTCAGTTTAGTGTTTAAAACCCTAATGCTGACTAAAGGGAAAGTTCAGTTTAGGGTATAAAACCCTAATACTGACTGGCTTGAAAGAGTTCAGTTTAGGGTTTAAAACCCTAATGCTGACTGAATGGAAAAAGTTCAGTTTAGGGTTTAAAACCGTAATACTGAATGAAGGAAAGAGTTCAGTTTAGGGTTTAAAACCCTAATGCTGATTGAATGGAAAAGTTCAGTTTAGGGTTTAAAACCCTAATGCTGACTGAAGGAAAGAGTTCAGTTTAGGGTTTAAAACCCTAATGCTGACTGAAGGAAAGAGTTTAGTTTAGGGTTTAAAACCCTAATACTGACTCGCTGGAAAGAGTTCAGTTTAGGGTTTAAAACTCTAATGCTGACTGAATGGAAAAAGTTCAGTTTAGGGTTTAAAACCCTAATGCTGACTAAAGGAAAGAGTTCAGTTTAGGGTTTAAAACCCTAATGCTGATTGAATGGAAAAGTTCAGTTTAGGGTTTAAAACCCTAATGCTGACTGAAGGAAAGAGTTCAGTTTAGGGTTTAAAACCCTAATGCTGACTAAAGGGAAAGTTCAGTTTAGGGTTTAAAACCCTAATACTGACTGGCTGGAAAGAGTTCAGTTTAGGGTTTAAAACCCTAATGCTGACTGAATGGAAAAAGTTCAGTTTAGGGTTTAAAAACCTAATACTGACTGAAGGAAAGAGTTCAGTTTAGGGTTTAAAATCTTAATGCTGACTAAAGGGAAAGTTCATTTTAGGGTTTAAAACCCTAATACTGACTGGCTGGAAAGAGTTCAGTTTAGGGTTTAAAACCCTAATGCTGACTGAATGGAAAAAGTTCAGTTTAGGGTTTAAAACCCTAATGCTGACTGAATGGAAAATTTCAGTTTAGGGTTTAAAACCCTAATGCTGACTAAAGGGAAAGTTCAGTTTAGGGTTTAAAACCCTAATACTGACTGGCTGAAAAGAGTTCAGTTTAGGGTTTAAAACCCTAATGCTGACTGAATGGAAAAAGTTTAGTTTAGGGTTTAAAACCTTAATGCTGACTGAATGGAAAAAGTTCAGTTTAGGGTTTAAAACCTTAATACTGACTGAAAGAAAGAGTTCAGTTTAGGGTTTAAAACCCTAATGCTGACTAAAGGGAAAGTTCAGTTTAGGGTTTAAAACCCTAATACTGACTGGCTGGAAAGAGTTCAGTTTAGGGTTTAAAACCCTAATGCTGACTGAATTGAAAAAGTTTAGTTTAGGGTTTAAAACCCTAATGCTGACTAAAGGAAAGAGTTCAGTTTAGAGTTTAAAACCCTAATGCTGACTGAATGGAAAAGTTCAGTTTAGGGTTTAAAACCATAATGCTGACTGAAGGAAAGAGTTCAGTTAAAGGTTTAAAACCTTAATGCTGACTAAAGGGAAAGTTAATTTTGGGGTTTAAAACCCTAATACTGACTGGCTGGAAAGAGTTCAGTTTAGGGTTTAAAACCCTAATGCTGACTGAATGGAAAAAGTTCAGTTTAGGGTTTAAAACCCTAATACTGACTGAAGGAAAGAGTTTAGTTTAGGTTTTAAAACCCTAATGCTGACTAAAGGAAAGAGTTCAGTTTAGGTTTAAAACCCTAATGCTGACTGAATGGAAAAGTTCAGTTTAGGGTTTAAAACCCTAATGCTGACTGAAGGAAAGAGTTCAGTTTAGGGTTTAAAACCCTAATACTGACTGAAGGGAAAGTTCAGTTTAGGATTTAAAACCCTAATACTGACTGGCTGAAAAGAGTTCAGTTTAGGGTTTAAAACCCTAATGCTGACTAAAGGAAAGAGTTCAGTTTAGGGTTTAAAACCCTAATGCTGACTGAATGGAAAAGTTCAGCTTAGGGTTTAAAACCCTAATGCTGACTGAAGGAAATAGTTCAGTTTAGGGTTTAAAACCCTAATGCTGACTAAAGGAAAAGTTCAGTTTAGGGTTTAAAACCCTAATACTGTTTTGGGTTTAAAACCCTAATACTGACTGGCCGGAAAGAGTTCAGTTTAGGGTTTAAAACCCTAATGCTGACTAAATGGAAAAAGTTCAGTTTAGGGTTTAAAACCTTAATACTGACTGAAGGAAAGAGTTCAGTTTAGGGTTTAAAACCCTAATGCTGACTAAAGGGAAAGTTCAGTTTAGGGTTTAAAACCCTAATACTGACTGGCTGGAAAGAGTTCAGTTTAGGGTTTAAAACCCTAATGCTGACTGAATGGAAAAAGTTCAGTTTAGGGTTTAAAACCCTTATACTGACAGAAAGGAAAGAGTTCAGTCTAGGGTTTAAAACCCTAATGCTGACTAAAGGAAAGAGTTCAGTTTATGTTTAAAACTCTAATGCTGACTGAATGGAAAAAGTTCAGTTTAGGGTTTAAAACCTTATTACTGACTGAAGGAAAGAGTTCAGTTTAGGGTTTAAAACCTTAATGCTGACTAAAGGGAAAGTTCAGTTTAGGGTTTAAAACCCTAATACTGACTAGCTGGAAAGAGTTCAGTTTAGGGTTTAAAACCCTAATGCTGACTGAATGGAAAAAGTTCAGTTTAGGGTTTAAAACCCTAATGCTGACTGAATGGAAAAGTTCAGTTTAGGGTTTAAAACCCTAATACTGACTGAAGGAAAGAGTTCAGTTTAGGGTTTAAAACCCTAATGCTGACTGGCTGAAAAGAGTTCAGTTTAGGGTTTAAAACCCTAATGCTGACTAAAGGAAAGAGTTCAGTTTAGGGTTTAAAACCCTAATGCTGACTGAATGAAAAATTTCAGTTTAGGGTTTAAAACCCTAATGCTGACTGAAGGAAAGAGTTCAGTTTAGTGTTTAAAACCCTAATGCTGACTAAAGGGAAAGTTCAGTTTAGGGTATAAAACCCTAATACTGACTGGCTTGAAAGAGTTCAGTTTAGGGTTTAAAACCCTAATGCTGACTGAATGGAAAAAGTTCAGTTTAGGGTTTAAAACCGTAATACTGAATGAAGGAAAGAGTTCAGTTTAGGGTTTAAAACCCTAATGTTGACTAAAGGAAAGAGTTCAGTTTAGGGTTTAAAACCTTAATGCTGACTGAATGGAAAAGTTCAGTTTAGGGTTTAAAACCCTAATGCTGACTGAAGGAAAGAGTTTAGTTTAGGGTTTAAAACCCTAATACTGACTCGCTGGAAAGAGTTCAGTTTAGGGTTTAAAACTCTAATGCTGACTGAATGGAAAAAGTTCAGTTTAGGGTTTAAAACCCTAATGCTGACTAAAGGAAAGAGTTCAGTTTAGGGTTTAAAACCCTAATGCTGATTGAATGGAAAAGTTCAGTTTAGGGTTTAAAACCCTAATGCTGACTGAAGGAAAGAGTTCAGTTTAGGGTTTAAAACCCTAATGCTGACTAAAGGGAAAGTTTAGTTTAGGGTTTAAAACCCTAATACTGACTGGCTGGAAAGAGTTCAGTTTAGGGTTTAAAACCCTAATGCTGACTGAATGGAAAAAGTTCAGTTTAGGGTTTAAAACTCTAATGCTGACTGAATGGAAAAAGTTCAGTTTAGGGTTTAAAACCCTAATGCTGACTAAAGGGAAAGTTTAGTTTAGGGTTTAAAACCCTAATACTGACTGGCCGGAAAGAGTTCAGTTTAGGGTTTAAAACCCTAATGCTGACTGAATGGAAAAAGTTCAGTTTAGGGTTTAAAACCTTAATACTGACTGAAGGAAAGAGTTCAGTTTAGGGTTTAAAACCCTAATGCTGACTAAAGGGAAAGTTCAGTTTAGGGTTTAAAACCCTAATACTGACTGGCTGGAAAGAGTTCAGTTTAGGGTTTAAAACCCTAATGCTGACTGAATGAAAAAAGTTCAGTTTAGGGTTTAAAACCCTTATACTGACAGAAAGGAAAGAGTTCAGTCTAGGGTTTAAAACCCTAATGCTGACTAAAGGAAAGAGTTCAGTTTATGTTTAAAACTCTAATGCTGACTGAATGGAAAAAGTTCAGTTTAAGGTTTAAAACCCTATTATTGACTGAAGGAAAGAGTTCAGTTTAGGGTTTATAACCTTAATGCTGACTAAAGGGAAAGTTCAGTTTAGGGTTTAAAACCCTAATACTGACTAGCTGGAAAGAGTTCAGTTTAGGGTTTAAAACCCTAATGCTGACTGAATGGAAAAAGTTCAGTTTAGGGTTTAAAACCCTAATGCTTGACTGAATGGAAAAGTTCAGTTTAGGGTTTAAAACCCTAATACTGACTGAAGGAAAGAGTTCAGTTTAGGGTTTAAAACCCTAATGCTGACTAAAGGGAAAGTTCAGTTTAGGGTTTAAAACCCTAATACTGAGTGGCTGGAAAGAGTTCAGTTTAGGGTTTATAACCCTAATGCTTACTGAATGAAAAAAGTTCAGTTTAGGGTTCAAAACCTTAATACTGACTGGAGGAAAAAGAGTTCAGTTTAGGGTTTAAAACCTTAATGCTGACTGAATGGAAAAGTTCAGTTTAGGGTTTAAAACCCTAATGCTGACTGAAGGAAACAGTTCAATTTAGGGTTTAAAACCCTAATGCTGACTGAATTGAAAAAGTTCAGTTTAGGGTTTAAAACCCTAATGCTGACTAAAGGGAAAGTTCAATTTAGGGTTTAAAACCCTAATACTGACTGGCTGGAAAGAGTTCAGTTTAGGGTTTAAAACCCTAATGCTGACTGAATGGAAAAAGTTCAGTTTAGGGTTTAAAACCTTAATGTTGACTAAAGGAAAGAGTTCAGTTAAGGGTTTAAAACCCTAATGCTGACTGAATGGAAAAGTTCAGTTTAGGGTTTAAAACCCTAATGCTGACTGAAGGAAAGAGTTCAGTTTAGGGTTTAAAACCCTAATGTTGACTAAATGGAAAGTTCAGTTTAGAGTTTAAAACCCTAATACTGACTGGCTGGAAAGAGTTCAGTTTAGGGTTTAAAACCCTAATGCTGACTGAATTGAAAAAGTTCAGTTTAGGGTTTAAAACCCTAATGCTGACTAAAGGGAAGAGTTCAGTTTAGGGTTTAAAACCCTAATGCTGACTGAATGGAAAAGTTCAGTTTAGGGTTTAAAACCCTAATGCTGACTGAAGGAAAGAGTTCAGTTTAGGGTTTAAAACCCTAATGCTGACTAAAGGAAAAGTTCAGTTTAGGGTTTAAAACCCTAATACTGACTGGCTGGAAAGAGTTCACTTTAGGGTTTAAAACCCTAATGCTGACTGAATGGAAAAAGTTCAGTTTAGGGTTTAAAACCCTAATACTGACTGAAGGAAAGAGTTCAGTTTAGGGTTTAAAACCCTAATGCTGACTAAAGGGAAAGTTCAGTTTAGGGTTTAAAACCCTAATACTGACTGGCTAGAAAGAGTTCAGTTTAGGGTTTAAAACCCTAATGCTGACTGAATTGAAAAAGTTCAGTTTAGGGTTTAAAACCTTAATGTTGACTAAAGGAAAGAGTTCAGTTTAGGGTTTAAAACCCTAATGCTGACTGAATGGAAAAGTTCAGTTTAGGGTTTAAAACCCTAATGCTGACTGAAGGAAAGAGTTCAGTTTAGGGTTTAAAACCCTAATGTTGACTAAATGGAAAGTTCAGTTTAGGGTTTAAAACCCTAATACTGACTGGCTGGAAAGAGTTCAGTTTAGGGTTTAAAACCCTAATGCTGACTGAATGGAAAAAGTTCAGTTTAGGGTTTAAAACCCTAATACTGACTGAAGGAAAGAGTTTAGTTTAGGGTTTAAAACCCTAATGATGACTAAAGGAAAGAGTTCAGTTTAGGGTTTAAAACCCTAATGCTGACTGAATGGAAAAGTTCAGTTTAGGGTTTAAAACAATAATGCTGACTGAAGGAAAGAGTTCAGTTTAGGGTTTAAAACCCTAATGCTGACTAAAGGGAAAGTTCAGTTTAGGGTTTAAAACCCTAATACTGACTGGCTGGAAAGAGTTCAGTTTAGGGTTTAAAACCCTAATGCTGACTGAATTGAAAAAGTTCAGTTTAGGGTTTAAAACCCTAATGCTGACTAAAGGAAAGAGTTCAGTTTAGGGTTTAAAACCCTAATGCTGACTGAATGGAAAAGTTTAGTTTAGGGTTTAAAACCCTAATGCTGACTGAAGGAAAGAGTTCAGTTTAGGGTTTAAAACCCTAATGCTGACTGAAGGAAAGAGTTCAGTTTAGGGTTTAAAACCCTAATGTTGACTAAATGGAAAGTTCAGTTTAGGGTTTAAAACCCTAATACTGACTGGCTGGAAAGAGTTCAGTTTAGGGTTTAAAACCCTAATGCTGACTGAATGGAAAAAGTTCAGTTTAGGGTTTAAAACCCTAATACTGACTGAAGGAAAGAGTTTAGTTTAGGGTTTAAAACCCTAATGATGACTAAAGGAAAGAGTTCAGTTTAGGGTTTAAAACCCTAATGCTGACTGAATGGAAAAGTTCAGTTTAGGGTTTAAAACAATAATGCTGACTGAAGGAAAGAGTTCAGTTTAGGGTTTAAAACCCTAATGCTGACTAAAGGGAAAGTTCAGTTTAGGGTTTAAAACCCTAATACTGACTGGCTGGAAAGAGTTCAGTTTAGGGTTTAAAACCCTAATGCTGACTGAATTGAAAAAGTTCAGTTTAGGGTTTAAAACCCTAATGCTGACTAAAGGAAAGAGTTCAGTTTAGGGTTTAAAACCCTAATGCTGACTGAATGGAAAAGTTCAGTTTAGGGTTTAAAACCCTAATGCTGACTGAAGGAAAGAGTTCAGTTTAGGGTTTAAAACTCTAATGCTGACTAAAGGGAAAGTTCAGTTTAGGGTTTAAAACCCTAATACTGACTGGCTGAAAAGAGTTCAGTTTAGGGTTTAAAACCCTAATGCTGACTGAATGGAAAAAGTTTAGTTTAGGGTTTAAAACCTTAATGCTGACTGAATGGAAAAAGTTCAGTTTAGGGTTTAAAACCTTAATACTGACTGAAAGAAAGAGTTCAGTTTAGGGTTTAAAACCCTAATGCTGACTAAAGGGAAAGTTCAGTTTAGGGTTTAAAACCCTAATACTGACTGGCTGGAAAGAGTTCAGTTTAGGGTTTAAAACCCTAATGCTGACTGAATTGAAAAAGTTTAGTTTAGGGTTTAAAACCCTAATGCTGACTAAAGGAAAGAGTTCAGTTTAGATTTTAAAACCCTAATGCTGACTGAATGGAAAAGTTCAGTTTAGGGTTTAAAACCATAATGCTGACTAAAGGAAAGAGTTCAGTTAAAGGTTTAAAACCTTAATGCTGACTAAAGGGAAAGTTAATTTTGGGGTTTAAAACCCTAATACTGACTGGCTGGAAAGAGTTCAGTTTAGGGTTTAAAACCCTAATGCTGACTGAATGGAAAAAGTTCAGTTTAGGGTTTAAAACCCTAATACTGACTGAAGGAAAGAGTTTAGTTTAGGTTTTAAAACCCTAATGCTGACTAAAGGAAAGAGTTCAGTTTAGGTTTAAAACCCTAATGCTGACTGAATGGAAAAGTTCAGTTTAGGGTTTAAAACCCTAATGCTGACTGAAGGAAAGAGTTCAGTTTAGGGTTTAAAACCCTAATACTGACTGAAGGGAAAGTTCAGTTTAGGATTTAAAACCCTAATACTGACTGGCTGAAAAGAGTTCAGTTTAGGGTTTAAAACCCTAATGCTGACTAAAGGAAAGAGTTCAGTTTAGGGTTTAAAACCCTAATGCTGACTGAATGGAAAAGTTCAGCTTAGGGTTTAAAACCCTAATGCTGACTGAAGGAAATAGTTCAGTTTAAGGTTTAAAACCCTAATGCTGACTAAAGGAAAAGTTCAGTTTAGGGTTTAAAACCCTAATACTGTTTTGGGTTTAAAACCCTAATACTGACTGGCCGGAAAGAGTTCAGTTTAGGGTTTAAAACCCTAATGCAGACTGAATGGAAAAAGTTCAGTTTAGGGTTTAAAACCTTAATACTGACTGAAGGAAAGAGTTCAGTTTAGGGTTTAAAACCATAATGCTGACTAAAGGGAAAGTTCAGTTTAGGGTTTAAAACCCTAATACTGACTGGCTGGAAATAGTTTAGTTTAGGGTTTAAAACCCTAATGCTGACTGAATTTAAAAAGTTCAGTTTAGGGTTTAAAACCCTAATGCTGACTAAAGGAAAGAGTTCAGTTTAGGGTTTAAAACTCTAATGCTGACTGAATGGAAAAGTTCAGTTTAGGGTTTAAAACCCTAATGCTGACTGAAGGAAAGAGTTCAGTTTAGGGTTTAAAACCCTAATGCTGACTAAAGGGAAAGTTCAGTTTAGGGTTTAAAACCCTAATACTGACTGGCCGGAAAGAGTTCAGTTTAGGGTTTAAAACCCTAATGCTGACTGAATGGAAAAAGTTCAGTTTAGGGTTTAAAACCCTTATACTGACAGAAAGGAAAGAGTTCAGTCTAGCGTTTAAAACCCTAATGCTGACTAAAGGAAAGAGTTCAGTTTATGTTTAAAACTCTAATGCTGACTGAATGGAAAAAGTTCAGTTTAAGGTTTAAAACCCTATTATTGACTGAAGGAAAGAGTTCAGTTTAGGGTTTAAAACCTTAATGCTGACTAAAGGGAAAGTTCAGTTTAGGGTTTAAAACCCTAATACTGACTAGCTGGAAAGAGTTCAGTTTAAGGTTTAAAACCCTAATGCTGACTGAATGGAAAAAGTTCAGTTTAGGGTTTAAAACCCTAATGCTGACTGAATGGAAAAGTTCAGTTTAGGGTTTAAAACCCTAATACTGACTGAAGGAAAGAGTTCAGTTTAGGGTTTAAAACCCTAATGCTGACTAAAGGGAAAGTTCAGTTTAAAGTTTAAAACCCTAATACTGACTGGCTGGAAAGAGTTCAGTTTAGGGGTTTAAAACCCTAATGCTGACTGAATGGAAAAAGTTCAGTTTAGGGTTCAAAACCTTAATACTGACTGGAGGAAAAAGAGTTCAGTTTAGGGTTTAAAACCATAATGCTGACTGAATGGAAAAGTTCAGTTTAGGGTTTAAAACCCTAATGCTGACTGAAGGAAACAGTTCAATTTAGGGTTTAAAACCCTAATGCTGACTGAATTGAAAAAGTTCAGTTTAGGGTTTAAAACCCTAATGCTGACTATAGGAAAGAGTTCAGTTTAGGGTTTAAAACCCTAATGCTGACTGAATGGAAAAGTTCAGTTTAGGGTTTAAAACCCTTAATGCTGACTAAAGGGAAAGTTCAGTTTAGGGTTTAAAACCCTAATACTGACTGGCTGGAAAGAGTTCAGTTTAGGGTTTAAAATCCTAATGCTGACTGAATGGAAAAAGTTCAGTTTAGGGTTTAAAAACCTAATACTGACTGAAGGAAAGAGTTCAGTTTAGGGTTTAAAATCTTAATGCTGACTAAAGGGAAAGTTCAGTTTAGAGTTTAAAACCCTAATACTGACTGGCTGGAAAGAGTTCAGTTTAGGGTTTAAAACCCTAATGCTGACTGAATTGAAAAAGTTCAGTTTAGGGTTTAAAACCCTAATGCTGACTAAAGGGAAGAGTTCAGTTTAGGGTTTAAAACCCTAATGCTGACTGAATGGAAAAGTTCAGTTTAGGGTTTAAAACCCTAATGCTGACTGAAGGAAAGAGTTCAGTTTAGGGTTTAAAACCCTAATGCTGACTAAAGGAAAAGTTCAGTTTAGGGTTTAAAACCCTAATACTGACTGGCTGGAAAGAGTTCACTTTAGGGTTTAAAACCCTAATGCTGACTGAATGGAAAAAGTTCAGTTTAGGGTTTAAAACCCTAATACTGACTGAAGGAAAGAGTTCAGTTTAGGGTTTAAAACCCTAATGCTGACTAAAGGGAAAGTTCAGTTTAGGGTTTAAAACCCTAATACTGACTGGCTAGAAAGAGTTCAGTTTAGGGTTTAAAACCCTAATGCTGACTGAATTGAAAAAGTTCAGTTTAGGGTTTAAAACCTTAATGTTGACTAAAGGAAAGAGTTCAGTTTAGGGTTTAAAACCCTAATGCTGACTGAATGGAAAAGTTCAGTTTAGGGTTTAAAACCCTAATGCTGACTGAAGGAAAGAGTTCAGTTTAGGGTTTAAAACCCTAATGTTGACTAAATGGAAAGTTCAGTTTAGGGTTTAAAACCCTAATACTGACTGGCTGGAAAGAGTTCAGTTTAGGGTTTAAAACCCTAATGCTGACTGAATGGAAAAAGTTCAGTTTAGGGTTTAAAACCCTAATACTGACTGAAGGAAAGAGTTCAGTTTAGGGTTTAAAACCCTAATGATGACTAAAGGAAAGAGTTCAGTTTAGGGTTTAAAACCCTAATGCTGACTGAATGGAAAAGTTCAGTTTAGGGTTTAAAACAATAATGCTGACTGAAGGAAAGAGTTCAGTTTAGGGTTTAAAACCCTAATGCTGACTAAAGGGAAAGTTCAGTTTAGGGTTTAAAACCCTAATACTGACTGGCTGGAAAGAGTTCAGTTTAGGGTTTAAAACCCTAATGCTGACTGAATTGAAAAAGTTCAGTTTAGGGTTTAAAACCCTAATGCTGACTAAAGGAAAGAGTTCAGTTTAGGGTTTAAAACCCTAATGCTGACTGAATGGAAAAGTTCAGTTTAGGGTTTAAAACCCTAATGCTGACTGAAGGAAAGAGTTCAGTTTAGGGTTTAAAACTCTAATGCTGACTAAAGGGAAAGTTCAGTTTAGGGTTTAAAACCCTAATACTGACTGGCTGGAAAGAGTTCAGTTTAGGGTTTAAAACCCTAATGCTGACTGAATGGAAAAAGTTCAGTTTAGGGTTTAAAACCCTAATACTGACTGAAGGAAAGAGTTCAGTCTAGGGTTTAAAACCCTAATGCTGACTAAAGGAAAGAGTTCAGTTTATGTTTAAAACCCTAATGCTGACTGAATGGAAAAGTTCAGTTTAGGGTTTAAAACCCTAATGCTGACTGAAGGAAAGAGTTCAGTTTAGGGTTTAAAACCCTAATGCTGACTAAAGGGAAAGTTCAATTTAGGGTTTAAAACCCTAATACTGACTGGCTGGAAAGAGTTCAGTTTAGGGTTTAAAACCCTAATGCTGACTGAAGGAAAGAGTTCAGTTTAGGGTTTAAAACCCTAATGCTGACTGAATGGAAAAGTTCAGTTTAGGGTTTAAAACCCTAATGCTGACTGAAGGAAAGAGTTCAGTTTAGGGTTTAAAACCCTAATGCTGACTGAATGGAAAAGTTCAGTTTAGGGTTTAAAACCCTAATGCTGACTGAAGGAAAGAAGTTCAGTTTAGGGTTTAAAACCCTAATGCTGAATAAAGGGAAATTCAGTTTAGGGTTTAAAACCCTAATACTGACTGGCTGGAAAGAGTTCAGTTTAGGGTTTAAAACCCTAATGCTGACTGAATTGAAAAAGTTCAGTTTAGGGTTTAAAACCCTAATGCTGACTAAAGGGAAGAGTTCAGTTTAGGGTTTAAAACCCTAATGCTGACTGAATGGAAAAGTTCAGTTTAGGGTTTAAAACCCTAATGCTGACTGAAGGAAAGAGTTCAGTTTAGGGTTTAAAACCCTAATGCTGACTAAAGGAAAAGTTCAGTTTAGGGTTTAAAACCCTAATACTGACTGGCTGGAAAGAGTTCACTTTAGGGTTTAAAACCCTAATGCTGACTGAATGGAAAAAGTTCAGTTTAGGGTTTAAAACCCTAATACTGACTGAAGGAAAGAGTTCAGTTTAGGGTTTAAAACCCTAATGCTGACTAAAGGGAAAGTTCAGTTTAGGGTTTAAAACCCTAATACTGACTGAATGGAAAAGTTCAGTTTAGGGTTTAAAACCCTAATGCTGACTGAAGGAAAGAGTTCAGTTTAGGGTTTAAAACCCTAATGCTGACTAAAGGGAAAGTTCAATTTAGGGTTTAAAACCCTAATACTGACTGGCTGGAAAGAGTTCAGTTTAGGGTTTAAAACCCTAATGCTGACTAAAGGAAAGAGTTCAGTTTAGGATATAAAACCCTAATGCTGACTGAATGGAAAAGTTCAGTTTAGGGTTTAAAACCCTAATGCTGACTGAAGGAAAGAGTTCAGTTTAGGGTTTAAAACCCTAATGCTGACTAAAGGGAAAGTTCAGTTTAGGGTTTAAAACCTTAATACTGTTTAGGGTTTAAAACCCTAATACTGACTGGCCGGAAAGAGTTCAGTTTAGGGTTTAAAATCCTAATGCTGACTGAATGGAAAAAGTTCAGTTTAGGGTTTAAAACCCTATTACTGACTGAAGGAAAGAGTTCAGTTTAGGGTTTAAAACCTTAATGCTGACTAAAGGGAAAGTTCAGTTTAGGGTTTAAAACCCTAATACTGACTAGCTGGAAAGAGTTCAGTTTAGGGTTTAAAACCCTAATGCTGACTGAATGGAAAAAGTTCAGTTTAGGGTTTAAAACCCTAATGCTGACTGAATGGAAAAGTTCAGTTTAGGGTTTAAAACCCTAATACTGACTGAATGAAAGAGTTCAGTTTAGGGTTTAAAACCCTAATGCTGACTAAAGGGAAAGTTCAGTTTAGGGTTTAAAACCCTAATACTGACTGGCTGGAAAGAGTTCAGTTTAGGGGTTTAAAACCCTAATGCTGACTGAATGGAAAAAGTTCAGTTTAGGGTTCAAAACCTTAATACTGACTGGAGGAAAAAGAGTTCAGTTTAGGGTTTAAAACCTTAATGCTGACTGAATGGAAAAGTTCAGTTTAGGGTTTAAAACCCTAATGCTGACTGAAGGAAAGAGTTCAGTTTAGGGTTTAAAACCCTAATGCTGACTGAATTGAAAAAGTTCAGTTTAGGGTTTAAAACCCTAATGCTGACTATAGGAAAGAGTTCAGTTTAGGGTTTAAAACCCTAATGCTGACTGAATGGAAAAGTTCAGTTTAAGGTTTAAAACCTTAATGCTGACTAAAGGGAAAGTTCAGTTTAGGGTTTAAAACCCTAATACTGACTGGCTGGAAAGAGTTCAGTTTAGGGTTTAAAACCCTAATGCTGACTGAATGGAAAAAGTTCAGTTTAGGGTTTAAAAACCTAATACTGACTGAAGGAAAGAGTTCAGTTTAGGGTTTAAAATCTTAATGCTGACTAAAGGGAAAGTTCAGTTTAGAGTTTAAAACCCTAATACTGACTGGCTGGAAAGAGTTCAGTTTAGGGTTTAAAACCCTAATGCTGACTGAATTGAAAAAGTTCAGTTTAGGGTTTAAAACCCTAATGCTGACTAAAGGGAAGAGTTCAGTTTAGGGTTTAAAACCCTAATGCTGACTGAATGGAAAAGTTCAGTTTAGGGTTTAAAACCCTAATGCTGACTGAAGGAAAGAGTTCAGTTTAGGGTTTAAAACCCTAATGCTGACTAAAGGAAAAGTTCAGTTTAGGGTTTAAAACCCTAATACTGACTGGCTGGAAAGAGTTCACTTTAGGGTTTAAAACCCTAATGCTGACTGAATGGAAAAAGTTCAGTTTAGGGTTTAAAACCCTAATGCTGACTGAATGGAAAAGTTCAACTTAGGGTTTAAAACCCTAATGCTGACTGAAGGAAATAGTTCAGTTTAGAGTTTAAAACCCTAATGCTGACTAAAGGGAAAGTTCAGTTTAGGGTTTAAAACCCTAATACTGTTTAGGGTTTAAAACCCTAATACTGACTGGCCGGAAAGAGTTCAGTTTAGGGTTTAAAACCCTAATGCTGACTGAATGGAAAAAGTTCAGTTTAGGGTTTAAAACCCTAATGCTGACTGAAGGAAAGAGTTCAGTTTAGGGTTTAAAACCCTAATGCTGAATAAAGGGAAATTCAGTTTAGGGTTTAAAACCCTAATACTGACTGGCTGGAAAGAGTTCAGTTTAGGGTTTAAAACCCTAATGCTGACTGAATTGAAAAAGTTCAGTTTAGGGTTTAAAACCCTAATGCTGACTAAAGGGAAGAGTTCAGTTTAGGGTTTAAAACCCTAATGCTGACTGAATGGAAAAGTTCAGTTTAGGGTTTAAAACCCTAATGCTGACTGAAGGAAAGAGTTCAGTTTAGGGTTTAAAACCCTAATGCTGACTAAAGGAAAAGTTCAGTTTAGGGTTTAAAACCCTAATACTGACTGGCTGGAAAGAGTTCACTTTAGGGTTTAAAACCCTAATGCTGACTGAATGGAAAAAGTTCAGTTTAGGGTTTAAAACCCTAATACTGACTGAAGGAAAGAGTTCAGTTTAGGGTTTAAAACCCTAATGCTGACTAAAGGGAAAGTTCAGTTTAGGGTTTAAAACCCTAATACTGACTGGCTAGAAAGAGTTCAGTTTAGGGTTTAAAACCCTAATGCTGACTGAATGGAAAAAGTTCAGTTTAGGGTTTAAAACCTTAATGTTGACTAAAGGAAAGAGTTCAGTTTAGGGTTTAAAACCCTAATGCTGACTGAATGGAAAAGTTCAGTTTAGGGTTTAAAACCCTAATGCTGACTGAAGGAAAGAGTTCAGTTTAGGGTTTAAAACCCTAATGCTGACTAAAGAGAAAGTTCAGTTTAGGGTTTAAAACCCTAATACTTACTGGCTGGAAAGAGTTCAGTTTAGGGTTTAAAACCCTAATGCTGACTGAATGGAAAAAGTTCAGTTTAGGGTTTAAAACCCTTATACTGACAGAAAGGAAAGAGTTCAGTCTAGGGTTTAAAACCCTAATGCTGACTAAAGGAAAGAGTTCAGTTTATGTTTAAAACCCTAATGCTGACTGAATGGAAAAGTTCAGTTTAGGGTTTAAAACCCTAATGTTGACTGAAGGAAAGAGTTCAGTTTAGGGTTTAAAACCCTAATGCTGACTAAAGGGAAAGTTCAATTTAGGGTTTAAAACCCTAATACTGACTGGCTGGAAAGAGTTCAGTTTAGGGTTTAAAACCCTAATGCTGACTAAAGGAAAGAGTTCAGTTTAGGATATAAAACCCTAATGCTGACTGAATGGAAAAGTTCAGTTTAGGGTTTAAAACCCTAATGCTGACTGAAGGAAAGAGTTCAGTTTAGGGTTTAAAACCCTAATGCTGACTGAAGGAAAGAGTTCAGTTTAGGGTTTAAAACCCTAATGCTGACTAAAGGGAAAGTTCAGTTTAGGGTTTAAAACCCTAATACTGACTGGCTAGAAAGAGTTCAGTTTAGGGTTTAAAACCCTAATGCTGACTGAATGGAAAAAGATCAGTTTAGGGTTTAAAACCTTAATGTTGACTAAAGGAAAGAGTTCAGTTAAGGGTTTAAAACCCTAATGCTGACTGAATGGAAAAGTTCAGTTTAGGGTTTAAAACCCTAATGCTGACTGAAGGAAAGAGTTCAGTTTAGGGTTTAAAACCCTAATGTTGACTAAATGGAAAGTTCAGTTTAGGGTTTAAAACCCTAATACTGACTGGCTGGAAAGAGTTCAGTTTAGGGTTTAAAACCCTAATGCTGACTGAATGGAAAAAGTTCAGTTTAGGGTTTAAAACCCTAATACTGACTGAAGGAAAGAGTTCAGTTTAGGGTTTAAAACCCTAATGCTGACTGAATGGAAAAGTTCAGTTTAGGGTTTAAAACAATAATGCTGACTGAAGGAAAGAGTTCAGTTTAGGGTTTAAAACCCTAATGCTGACTAAAGGGAAAGTTCAGTTTAGGGTTTAAAAACCTAATACTGACTAAAGGGAAAGTTCAGTTTAGGGTTTAAAACCCTAATACTGACTGGCTGGAAAGAGTTCAGTTTAGGGTTTAAAACCCTAATGCTGACTGAATTGAAAAAGTTCAGTTTAGGGTTTAAAACCCTAATGCTGACTAAAGGAAAGAGTTCAGTTTAGGGTTTAAAACCCTAATGCTAACTGAATGGAAAAGTTCAGTTTAGGGTTTAAAACCCTAATGCTGACTGAAGGAAAGAGTTCAGTTTAGGGTTTAAAACCCTAATGCTGACTAAAGGGAAATTTCAGTTTAGGGTTTAAAACCCTAATACTGACTGGCTGGAAAGAGTTCAGTTTAGGGTTTAAAACCCTAATGCTGACTGAATGGAAAAAGTTCAGTTTAGGGTTTAAAACCCTAATACTGACTGAAGGAAAGAGTTCAGTCTAGGGTTTAAAACCCAAATGCTGACTAAAGGAAAGAGTCCAGTTTATGTTTAAAACCCTAATGCTGACTGAATGGAAAAGTTAAGTTTAGGGTTTAAAACCCTAATGCTGACTGAAGGAAAGAGTTCAGTTTAGGGTTTAAAACCCTAATGCTGACTAAAGGGAAAGTTCAATTTAGGGTTTAAAACCCTAATACTGACTGGCTGGAAAGAGTTCAGTTTAGGGTTTAAAACCCTAATGCTGACTAAAGGAAAGAGTTCAGTTTAGGGTTTAAAACCCTAATGCTGACTGAATGGAAAAGTTCAGTTTAGGGTTTAAAACCCTAATGCTGACTGAAGGAAAGAGTTCAGTTTAGGGTTTAAAACCCTAATGCTGACTGAATGGAAAAGTTCAGTTTAGGGTTTAAAACCCTAATGCTGACTGAAGGAAAGAGTTCAGTTTAGGGTTTAAAACCCTAATGCTGAATAAAGGGAAATTCAGTTTAGGGTTTAAAACCCTAATACTGACTGGCTGGAAAGAGTTCAGTTTAGGGTTTAAAACCCTAATGCTGACTGAATTGAAAAAGTTCAGTTTAGGGTTTAAAACCCTAATGCTGACTAAAGGGAAGAGTTCAGTTTAGGGTTTAAAACCCTAATGCTGACTGAATGGAAAAGTTCAGTTTAGGGTTTAAAACCCTAATGCTGACTGAAGGAAAGAGTTCAGTTTAGGGTTTAAAACCCTAATGCTGACTAAAGGAAAAGTTCAGTTTAGGGTTTAAAACCCTAATACTGACTGGCTGGAAAGAGTTCAGTTTAGGGTTTAAAACCCTAATGCTGACTGAATGGAAAAGTTCAGTTTAGGGTTTAAAACCCTAATACTGACTGAAGGAAAGAGTTCAGTTTAGGGTTTAAAACCCTAATGCTGACTAAAGGGAAAGTTCAGTTTAGGGTTTAAAACCCTAATACTGACTGGCTAGAAAGAGTTCAGTTTAGGGTTTAAAACCCTAATGCTGACTGAATGGAAAAAGTTCAGTTTAGGGTTTAAAACCTTAATGTTGACTAAAGGAAAGAGTTCAGTTTAGGGTTTAAAACCCTAATGCTGACTGAATGGAAAAGTTCAGTTTAGGGTTTAAAACCCTAATGCTGACTGAAGGAAAGAGTTCAGTTTAGGGTTTAAAACCCTAATGTTGACTAAATGGAAAGTTCAGTTTAGGGTTTAAAACCCTAATACTGACTGGCTGGAAAGAGTTCAGTTTAGGGTTTAAAACCCTAATGCTGACTGAATGGAAAAAGTTCAGTTTAGGGTTTAAAACCCTAATACTGACTGAAGGAAAGAGTTCAGTTTAGGGTTTAAAACCCTAATGATGACTAAAGGAAAGAGTTCAGTTTAGGGTTTAAAACCCTAATGCTGACTGAATGGAAAAGTTCAGTTTAGGGTTTAAAACAATAATGCTGACTGAAGGAAAGAGTTCAGTTTAGGGTTTAAAACCCTAATGCTGACTAAAGGGAAAGTTCAGTTTAGGGTTTAAAACCCTAATACTGACTGGCCGAAAAGAGTTCAATTTAGGGTTTAAAATCCTAATGCTGACTGAATGGAAAAAGTTCAGTTTAGGGTTTAAAACCCTAATACTGACTGAAGGAAAGAGTTCAGTTTAGGGTTTAAAACCTTAATGCTGACTAAAGGGAAAGTTCAGTTTAGGGTTTAAAACCCTAATGCTGACTGAAGGAAAGAGTTCAGTTTATGGTTTAAAACCCTAATGCTGACTGAATGGAAAAAGTTCAGTTTAGGGTTTAAAACCCTAATACTGACTAAAGGGAAAGTTCAGTTTAGGGTTTAAAACCCTAATACTGACTGGCTGGAAAGAGTTCAGTTTAGGGTTTAAAACCCTAATGCTGACTGAATTGAAAAAGTTCAGTTTAGGGTTTAAAACCCTAATGCTGACTAAAGGAAAGAGTTCAGTTTAGGGTTTAAAACCCTAATGCTAACTGAATGGAAAAGTTCAGTTTAGGGTTTAAAACCCTAATGCTGACTGAAGGAAAGAGTTCAGTTTAGGGTTTAAAACTCTAATGTTGACTAAAGGGAAAGTTCAGTTTAGGGTTTAAAACCCTAATACTGACTGGCTGGAAAGAGTTCAGTTTAGGGTTTAAAACCCTAATGCTGACTGAATGGAAAAAGTTCAGTTTAAGGTTTAAAACCCTAATACTGACTGAAGGAAAGAGTTCAGTCTAGGGTTTAAAACCCTAATGCTGACTAAAGGAAAGAGTTCAGTTTATGTTTAAAACCCTAATGCTGACTGAATGGAAAAGTTAAGTTTAGGGTTTAAAACCCTAATGCTGACTGAAGGAAAGAGTTCAGTTTAGGGTTTAAAACCCTAATGCTGACTAAAGGGAAAGTTCAATTTAGGGTTTAAAACCCTAATACTGACTGGCTGGAAAGAGTTCAGTTTAGGGTTTAAAACCCTAATGCTGACTAAATGAAAAAGTTCAGTTTAGGGTTTAAAACCCTAATGCTGACTGAATGGAAAAGTTCAGTTTAGGGTTTAAAACCCTAATGCTGACTGAAGGAAAGAGTTCAGTTTAGGGTTTAAAACCCTAATGCTGACTGAATGGAAAAGTTCAGTTTAGGGTTTAAAACCCTAATGCTGACTGAAGGAAAGAGTTCAGTTTAGGGTTTAAAACCCTAATGCTGAATAAAGGGAAATTCAGTTTAGGGTTTAAAACCCTAATACTGACTGGCTGGAAAGAGTTCAGTTTAGGGTTTAAAACCCTAATGCTGACTGAATTGAAAAAGTTCAGTTTAGGGTTTAAAACCCTAATGCTGACTAAAGGGAAGAGTTCAGTTTAGGGTTTAAAACCCTAATGCTGACTGAATGGAAAAGTTCAGTTTAGGGTTTAAAACCCTAATGCTGACTGAAGGAAAGAGTTCAGTTTAGGGTTTAAAACCCTAATGCTGACTAAAGGAAAAGTTCAGTTTAGGGTTTAAAACCCTAATACTGACTGGCTGGAAAGAGTTCACTTTAGGGTTTAAAACCCTAATGCTGACTGAATGGAAAAAGTTCAATTTAGGGTTTAAAACCCTAATACTGACTAAAGGAAAGAGTTCAGTTTAGGGTTTAAAACCCTAATGCTGACTAAAGGGAAAGTTCAGTTTAGGGTTTAAAACCCTAATACTGACTGGCTAGAAAGAGTTCAGTTTAGGGTTTAAAACCCTAATGCTGACTGAATGGAAAAAGTTCAGTTTAGTGTTTAAAACCTTAATGTTGACTAAAGGAAAGAGTTCAGTTTAGGGTTTAAAACCCTAATGCTGACTGAATGGAAAAGTTCAGTTTAGGGTTTAAAACCCTAATGCTGACTGAAGGAAAGAGTTCAGTTTAGGGTTTAAAACCCTAATGTTGACTAAATGGAAAGTTCAGTTTAGGGTTTAAAACCCTAATACTGACTGGCTGGAAAGAGTTCAGTTTAGGGTTTAAAACCCTAATGCTGACTGAGTGGAAAAAGTTCAGTTTAGGGTTTAAAACCCTAATACTGACTGAAGGAAAGAGTTCAGTTTAGGGTTTAAAACCCTAATGATGACTAAAGGAAAGAGTTCAGTTTAGGGTTTAAAACCCTAATGCTGACAGAATGGAAAAGTTCAGTTTAGGGTTTAAAACAATAATGCTGACTGAAGGAAAGAGTTCAGTTTAGGGTTTAAAACCCTAATGCTGACTAAAGGGAAAGTTCAGTTTAGGGTTTAAAACCCTAATACTGACTGGCCGAAAAGAGTTCAATTTAGGGTTTAAAATCCTAATGCTGACTGAATGGAAAAAGTTCAGTTTAGGGTTTAAAACCCTAATACTGACTGAAGGAAAGAGTTCAGTTTAGGGTTTAAAACCTTAATGCTGACTAAAGGGAAAGTTCAGTTTAGGGTTTAAAACCCTAATGCTGACTGAAGGAAAGAGTTCAGTTTAGGGTTTAAAACCCTAATGCTGACTAAAGGGAAAGTTCAGTTTAGGGTTTAAAACCCTAATACTGACTGGCTGGAAAGAGTTCAGTTTAGGGTTTAAAACCCTAATGCTGACTGGCTGGAAAGAGTTCAGTTTAGGGTTTAAAACCCTAATGCTGACTAAAGGAAAGAGTTC
This sequence comes from Nicotiana tabacum, assembly GCF_000715075.1. Taxonomy (NCBI): domain Eukaryota; kingdom Viridiplantae; phylum Streptophyta; class Magnoliopsida; order Solanales; family Solanaceae; genus Nicotiana; species Nicotiana tabacum. The sequence continues at coordinate 26,401 of NW_027438362.1, read as the reverse complement.
AGTTTAGGGTTTAAAACCCTAATGCTGACTGAATGGAAAAGTTCAGTTTAGGGTTTAAAACCCTAATGCTGACTGAAGGAAAAGAGTTCAGTTTAGGGTTTAAAACCCTAATGCTGACTGAATGGAAAAGTTCAGTTTAGGGTTTAAAACCCTAATGCTGACTGAAGGAAAGAGTTCAGTTTAGGGTTTAAAACCCTAATGCTGAATAAAGGGAAATTCAGTTTAGGGTTTAAAACCCTAATACTGACTGGCTGGAAAGAGTTCAGTTTAGGGTTTAAAACCCTAATGCTGACTGAATTGAAAAAGTTCAGTTTAGGGTTTAAAACCCTAATGCTGACTAAAGGGAAGAGTTCAGTTTAGGGTTTAAAACCCTAATGCTGACTGAATGGAAAAGTTCAGTTTAGGGTTTAAAACCCTAATGCTGACTGAAGGAAAGAGTTTAGTTTAGGGTTTAAAACCCTAATGCTGACTAAAGGAAAAGTTCAGTTTAGGGTTTAAAACCCTAATACTGACTGGCTGGAAAGAGTTCACTTTAGGGTTTAAAACCCTAATGCTGACTGAATGGAAAACGTTCAATTTAGGGTTTAAAACCCTAATACTGACTGAAGGAAAGAGTTCAGTTTAGGGTTTAAAACCCTAATGCTGACTAAAGGGAAAGTTCAGTTTAGGGTTTAAAACCCTAATACTGACTGGCTAGAAAGAGTTCAGTTTAGGGTTTAAAATCCTAATGCTGACTGAATGGAAAAAGTTCAGTTTAGTGTTTAAAACCTTAATGTTGACTAAAGGAAAGAGTTCAGTTTAGGGTTTAAAACCCTAATGCTGACTGAATGGAAAAGTTCAGTTTAGGGTTTAAAACCCTAATGCTGACTGAAGGAAAGAGTTCAGTTTAGGGTTTAAAACCCTAATGTTGACTAAATGGAAAGTTCAGTTTAGGGTTTAAAACAATAATGCTGACTGAAGGAAAGAGTTCAGTTTAGGGTTTAAAACCCTAATGCTGACTAAAGGGAAAGTTCAGTTTAGGGTTTAAAACCCTAATACTGACTGGCCGAAAAGAGTTCAATTTAGGGTTTAAAATCCTAATGCTGACTGAATGGAAAAAGTTCAGTTTAGGGTTTAAAACCCTAATACTGACTGAAGGAAAGAGTTCAGTTTAGGGTTTAAAACCTTAATGCTGACTAAAGGGAAAGTTCAGTTTAGGGTTTAAAACCCTAATGCTGACTGAAGGAAAGAGTTCAGTTTAGGGTTTAAAACCCTAATGCTGACTAAAGGGAAAGTTCAGTTTAGGGTTTAAAACCCTAATACTGACTGGCTGGAAAGAGTTCAGTTTAGGGTTTAAAACCCTAATGCTGACTGGCTGGAAAGAGTTCAGTTTAGGGTTTAAAACCCTAATGCTGACTAAAGGAAAGAGTTCAGTTTAGGGTTTAAAACCCTAATGCTGACTGAATGGAAAAGTTCAGTTTAGGGTTTAAAACCCTAATGCTGACTGAAGGAAAGAGTTCAGTTTAGGGTTTAAAACCCTAATGCTGAATAAAGGGAAATTCAGTTTAGGGTTTAAAACCCTAATACTGACTGGCTGGAAAGAGTTCAGTTTAGGGTTTAAAACCCTAATGCTGACTGAATTGAAAAAGTTCAGTTTAGGGTTTAAAACCCTAATGCTGACTAAAGGGAAGAGTTCAGTTTAGGGTTTAAAACCCTAATGCTGACTGAATGGAAAAGTTCAGTTTAGGGTTTAAAACCCTAATGCTGACTGAAGGAAAGAGTTTAGTTTAGGGTTTAAAACCCTAATGCTGACTAAAGGAAAAGTTCAGTTTAGGGTTTAAAACCCTAATACTGACTGGCTGGAAAGAGTTCACTTTAGGGTTTAAAACCCTAATGCTGACTGAATGGAAAAAGTTCAATTTAGGGTTTAAAACCCTAATACTGACTGAAGGAAAGAGTTCAGTTTAGGGTTTAAAACCCTAATGCTGACTAAAGGGAAAGTTCAGTTTAGGGTTTAAAACCCTAATACTGACTGGCTAGAAAGAGTTCAGTTTAGGGTTTAAAATCCTAATGCTGACTGAATGGAAAAAGTTCAGTTTAGTGTTTAAAACCTTAATGTTGACTAAAGGAAAGAGTTCAGTTTAGGGTTTAAAACCCTAATGCTGACTGAATGGAAAAGTTCAGTTTAGGGTTTAAAACCCTAATGCTGACTGAAGGAAAGAGTTCAGTTTAGGGTTTAAAACCCTAATGTTGACTAAATGGAAAGTTCAGTTTAGGGTTTAAAACCCTAATACTGACTGGCTGGAAAGAGTTCAGTTTAGGGTTTAAAACCCTAATGCTGACTGAATGGAAAAAGTTCAGTTTAGGGTTTAAAACCCTAATGCTGACTGAAGGAAAGAGTTCAGTTTAGGGTTTAAAACCCTAATGCTGACTAAAGGGAAAGTTCAATTTAGGGTTTAAAACCCTAATACTGACTGGCTGGAAAGAGTTCAGTTTAGGGTTTAAAACCCTAATGCTGACTAAAGGAAAGAGTTCAGTTTAGGGTTTAAAACCCTAATGCTGACTGAATGGAAAAGTTCAGTTTAGGGTTTAAAACCCTAATGCTGACTGAAGGAAAGAGTTCAGTTTAGGGTTTAAAACCCTAATGCTGACTGAATGGAAAAGTTCAGTTTAGGGTTTAAAACCCTAATGCTGACTGAAGGAAAGAGTTCAGTTTAGGGTTTAAAACCCTAATGCTGAATAAAGGGAAATTCAGTTTAGGGTTTAAAACCCTAATACTGACTGGCTGGAAAGAGTTCAGTTTAGGGTTTAAAACCCTAATGCTGACTGAATTGAAAAAGTTCAGTTTAGGGTTTAAAACCCTAATGCTGACTAAAGGGAAGAGTTCAGTTTAGGGTTTAAAACCCTAATGCTGACTGAATGGAAAAGTTCAGTTTAGGGTTTAAAACCCTAATGCTGACTGAAGGAAAGAGTTCAGTTTAGGGTTTAAAACCCTAATGCTGACTAAAGGAAAAGTTCAGTTTAGGGTTTAAAACACTAATACTGACTGGCTGGAAAGAGTTCACTTTAGGGTTTAAAACCCTAATGCTGACTGAATGGAAAAAGTTCAATTTAGGGTTTAAAACCCTAATACTGACTGAAGGAAAGAGTTCAGTTTAGGGTTTAAAACCCTAATGCTGACTAAAGGGAAAGTTCAGTTTAGGGTTTAAAACCCTAATACTGACTGGCTAGAAAGAGTTCAGTTTAGGGTTTAAAACCCTAATGCTGACTGAATGGAAAAAGTTCAGTTTAGTGTTTAAAACCTTAATGTTGACTAAAGGAAAGAGTTCAGTTTAGGGTTTAAAACCCTAATGCTGACTGAATGGAAAAGTTCAGTTTAGGGTTTAAAACCCTAATGCTGACTGAAGGAAAGAGTTCAGTTTAGGGTTTAAAACCCTAATGTTGACTAAATGGAAAGTTCAGTTTAGGGTTTAAAACCCTAATACTGACTGGCTGGAAAGAGTTCAGTTTAGGGTTTAAAACCCTAATGCTGACTGAGTGGAAAAAGTTCAGTTTAGGGTTTAAAACCCTAATACTGACTGAAGGAAAGAGTTCAGTTTAGGGTTTAAAACCCTAATGATGACTAAAGGAAAGAGTTCAGTTTAGGGTTTAAAACCCTAATGCTGACAGAATGGAAAAGTTCAGTTTAGGGTTTAAAACAATAATGCTGACTGAAGGAAAGAGTTCAGTTTAGGGTTTAAAACCCTAATGCTGACTAAAGGGAAAGTTCAGTTTAGGGTTTAAAACCCTAATACTGACTGGCCGAAAAGAGTTCAATTTAGGGTTTAAAATCCTAATGCTGACTGAATGGAAAAAGTTCAGTTTAGGGTTTAAAACCCTAATACTGACTGAAGGAAAGAGTTCAGTTTAGGGTTTAAAACCTTAATGCTGACTAAAGGGAAAGTTCAGTTTAGGGTTTAAAACCCTAATGCTGACTGAAGGAAAGAGTTCAGTTTAGGGTTTAAAACCCTAATGCTGACTAAAGGGAAAGTTTAGTTTAGGGTTTAAAACCCTAATACTGACTGGCTGGAAAGAGTTCAGTTTAGGGTTTAAAACCCTAATGCTAACTGGCTGGAAAGAGTTCAGTTTAGGGTTTAAAACCCTAATGCTGACTAAAGGAAAGAGTTCAGTTTAGGGTTTAAAACCCTAATGCTGACTGAATGGAAAAGTTCAGTTTAGGGTTTAAAACCCTAATGCTGACTGAAGGAAAGAGTTCAGTTTAGGGTTTAAAACCCTAATGCTGACTGAATGGAAAAGTTCAGTTTAGGGTTTAAAACCCTAATGCTGACTGAAGGAAAGAGTTCAGTTTAGGGTTTAAAACCCTAATGCTGAATAAAGGGAAATTCAGTTTAGGGTTTAAAACCCTAATACTGACTGGCTGGAAAGAGTTCAGTTTAGGGTTTAAAACCCTAATGCTGACTGAATTGAAAAGGTTCAGTTTAGGGTTTAAAACCCTAATGCTGACTAAAGGGAAGAGTTCAGTTTAGGGTTTAAAACCCTAATGCTGACTGAATGGAAAAGTTCAGTTTAGGGTTTAAAACCCTAATGCTGACTGAAGGAAAGAGTTCAGTTTAGGGTTTAAAACCCTAATGTTGACTAAATGGAAAGTTCAGTTTAGGGTTTAAAACCCTAATACTGACTGGCTGGAAAGAGTTCAGTTTAGGGTTTAAAACCCTAATGCTGACTGAGTGGAAAAAGTTCAGTTTAGGGTTTAAAACCCTAATACTGACTGAAGGAAAGAGTTCAGTTTAGGGTTTAAAACCCTAATGATGACTAAAGGAAAGAGTTCAGTTTAGGGTTTAAAACCCTAATGCTGACAGAATGGAAAAGTTCAGTTTAGGGTTTAAAACAATAATGCTGACTGAAGGAAAGAGTTCAGTTTAGGGTTTAAAACCCTAATGCTGACTAAAGGGAAAGTTCAGTTTAGGGTTTAAAACCCTAATACTGACTGGCCGAAAAGAGTTCAATTTAGGGTTTAAAACCCTAATGCTGACTGAAGGAAAGAGTTCAGTTTAGGGTTTAAAACCCTAATGCTGACTAAAGGAAAAGTTCAGTTTAAGGTTTAAAACACTAATACTGACTGGCTGGAAAGAGTTCACTTTAGGGTTTAAAACCCTAATGCTGACTGAATGGAAAAAGTTCAATTTAGGGTTTAAAACCCTAATACTGACTGAAGGAAAGAGTTCAGTTTAGGGTTTAAAACCCTAATGCTGACTAAAGGGAAAGTTCAGTTTAGGGTTTAAAACCCTAATACTGACTGGCTAGAAAGAGTTCAGTTTAGGGTTTAAAACCCTAATGCTGACTGAATGGAAAAAGTTCAGTTTAGTGTTTAAAACCTTAATGTTGACTAAAGGAAAGAGTTCAGTTTAGGGTTTAAAACCCTAATGCTGACTGAATGGCAAAGTTCAGTTTAGGGTTTAAAACCCTAATGCTGACTGAAGGAAAGAGTTCAGTTTAGGGTTTAAAACCCTAATGTTGACTAAATGGAAAGTTCAGTTTAGGGTTTAAAACCCTAATACTGACTGGCTGGAAAGAGTTCAGTTTAGGGTTTAAAACCCTAATGCTGACTGAGTGGAAAAAGTTCAGTTTAGGGTTTAAAACCCTAATACTGACTGAAGGAAAGAGTTCAGTTTAGGGTTTAAAACCCTAATGATGACTAAAGGAAAGAGTTCAGTTTAGGGTTTAAAACCCTAATGCTGACAGAATGGAAAAGTTCAGTTTAGGGTTTAAAACAATAATGCTGACTGAAGGAAAGAGTTCAGTTTAGGGTTTAAAACCCTAATGCTGACTAAAGGGAAAGTTCAGTTTAGGGTTTAAAACCCTAATACTGACTGGCCGAAAAGAGTTCAATTTAGGGTTTAAAATCCTAATGCTGACTGAATGGAAAAAGTTCAGTTTAGGGTTTAAAACCCTAATACTGACTGAAGGAAAGAGTTCAGTTTAGGGTTTAAAACCTTAATGCTGACTAAAGGGAAAGTTCAGTTTAGGGTTTAAAACCCTAATGCTGACTGAAGAAAAGAGTTCAGTTTAGGGTTTAAAACCCTAATGCTGACTAAAGGGAAAGTTCAGTTTAGGGTTTAAAACCCTAATACTGACTGGCTGGAAAGAGTTCAGTTTAGGGTTTAAAACCCTAATGCTAACTGGCTGGAAAGAGTTCAGTTTAGGGTTTAAAACCCTAATGCTGACTAAAGGAAAGAGTTCAGTTTAGGGTTTAAAACCCTAATGCTGACTGAATGGAAAAGTTCAGTTTAGGGTTTAAAACCCTAATTCTGACTGAAGGAAAGAGTTCAGTTTAGGGTTTAAAACCCTAATGCTGACTGAATGGAAAAGTTCAGTTTAGGGTTTAAAACCCTAATGCTGACTAAAGGAAAGAGTTCAGTTTAGGGTTTAAAACCCTAATGCTGAATAAAGGGAAATTCAGTTTAGGGTTTAAAACCCTAATACTGACTGGCTGGAAAGAGTTCAGTTTAGGGTTTAAAACCCTAATGCTGACTGAATTGAAAAGGTTCAGTTTAGGGTTTAAAACCCTAATGCTGACTAAAGGGAAGAGTTCAGTTTAGGGTTTAAAACCCTAATGCTGACTGAATGGAAAAGTTCAGTTTAGGGTTTAAAACCCTAATGCTGACTGAAGGAAAGAGTTCAGTTTAGGGTTTAAAACCCTAATGTTGACTAAATGGAAAGTTCAGTTTAGGGTTTAAAACCCTAATACTGACTGGCTGGAAAGAGTTCAGTTTAGGGTTTAAAACCCTAATGCTGACTGAGTGGAAAAAGTTCAGTTTAGGGTTTAAAACCCTAATACTGACTGAAGGAAAGAGTTCAGTTTAGGGTTTAAAACCCTAATGATGACTAAAGGAAAGAGTTCAGTTTAGGGTTTAAAACCCTAATTCTGACAGAATGGAAAAGTTCAGTTTAGGGTTTAAAACAATAATGCTGACTGAAGGAAAGAGTTCAGTTTAGGGTTTAAAACCCTAATGCTGACTAAAGGGAAAGTTCAGTTTAGGGTTTAAAACCCTAATACTGACTGGCCGAAAAGAGTTCAATTTAGGGTTTAAAATCCTAATGCTGACTGAATGGAAAAAGTTCAGTTTAGGGTTTAAAACCCTAATACTGACTGAAGGAAAGAGTTCAGTTTAGGGTTTAAAACCTTAATGCTGACTAAAGGGAAAGTTCAGTTTAGGGTTTAAAACCCTAATGCTGACTGAAGGAAAGAGTTCAGTTTAGGGTTTAAAACCCTAATGCTGACTAAAGGGAAAGTTCAGTTTAGGGTTTAAAACCCTAATACTGACTGGCTGGAAAGAGTTCAGTTTAGGGTTTAAAACCCTAATGCTGACTGGCTGGAAAGAGTTCAGTTTAGGGTTTAAAACCCTAATGCTGACTAAAGGAAAGAGTTCAGTTTAGGGTTTAAAACCCTAATGCTGACTGAATGGAAAAGTTCAGTTTAGGGTTTAAAACCCTAATGCTGACTGAAGGAAAGAGTTCAGTTTAGGGTTTAAAACCCTAATGCTGACTGAATGGAAAAGTTCAGTTTAGGGTTTAAAACCCTAATGCTGACTGAAGGAAAGAGTTCAGTTTAGGGTTTAAAACCCTAATGCTGAATAAAGGGAAATTCAGTTTAGGGTTTAAAACCCTAATACTGACTGGCTGGAAAGAGTTCAGTTTAGGGTTTAAAACCCTAATGCTGACTGAATTGAAAAGGTTCAGTTTAGGGTTTAAAACCCTAATGCTGACTAAAGGGAAAAGTTCAGTTTAGGGTTTAAAACCCTAATGCTGACTGAATGGAAAAGTTCAGTTTAGGGTTTAAAACCCTAATGCTGACTGAAGGAAAGAGTTCAGTTTAGGGTTTAAAACCCTAATGCTGACTAAAGGAAAAGTTCAGTTTAGGGTTTAAAACCCTAATACTGACTGGCTGGAAAGAGTTCACTTTAGGGTTTAAAACCCTAATGCTGACTGAATGGAAAAAGTTCAATTTAGGGTTTAAAACCCTAATACTGACTGAAGGAAAGAGTTCAGTTTAGGGTTTAAAACCCTAATGCTGACTAAAGGGAAAGTTCAGTTTAGGGTTTAAAACCCTAATGCTGACTAAAGGAAAGAGTTCAGTTTAGGGTTTAAAACCCTAATGCTGACTGAATGGAAAAGTTCAGTTTAGGGTTTAAAACCCTAATGCTGACTGAAGGAAAGAGTTCAGTTTAGGGTTTAAAATCCTAATGCTGACTGAATGGAAAAAGTTCAGTTTAGTGTTTAAAACCTTAATGTTGACTAAAGGAAAGAGTTCAGTTTAGGGTTTAAAACCCTAATGCTGACTGAATGGAAAAGTTCAGTTTAGGGTTTAAAACCCTAATGCTGACTGAAGGAAAGAGTTCAGTTTAGGGTTTAAAACCCTAATGTTGACTAAATGGAAAGTTCAGTTTAGGGTTTAAAACCCTAATACTGACTGGCTTGAAAGAGTTCAGTTTAGGGTTTAAAACCCTAATGCTGACTGAATGGAAAAAGTTCAGTTTAGGGTTTAAAACCCTAATACTGACTGAAGGAAAGAGTTCAGTTTAGGGTTTAAAACCCTAATGATGACTAAAGGAAAGAGTTCAGTTTAGGGTTTAAAACCCTAATGCTGACTGAATGGAAAAGTTCAGTTTAGGGTTTAAAACAATAATGCTGACTGAAGGAAAGAGTTCAGTTTAGGGTTTAAAACCCTAATGCTGACTAAAGGGAAAGTTCAGTTTAGGGTTTAAAACCCTAATACTGACTGGCCGAAAAGAGTTCAATTTAGGGTTTAAAATCCTAATGCTGACTGAATGGAAAAAGTTCAGTTTAGGGTTTAAAACCCTAATAGTGACTGAAGGAAAGAGTTCAGTTTAGGGTTTAAAACCTTAATGCTGACTAAAGGGAAAGTTCAGTTTAGGGTTTAAAACCCTAATGCTGACTGAAGGAAAGAGTTCAGTTTAGGGTTTAAAACCCTAATGCTGACTAAAGGGAAAGTTCAGTTTAGGGTTTAAAATCCTAATACTGACTGGCTGGAAAGAGTTCAGTTTAGGGTTTAAAACCCTAATGCTGACTGAATGGAAAAAGTTCAGTTTAGGGTTTAAAACCCTAATGCTGACTAAAGGAAAGAGTTCAGTTTAGGGTTTAAAACCCTAATGCTGACTGAATGGAAAAGTTCAGTTTAGGATTTAAAACCCTAATGCTGACTGAAGGAAGGAGTTCAGTTTAGGGTTTAAAACCCTAATGCTGACTAAAGGGAAAGTTCAGTTTAGGGTTTAAAACCCTAATACTGATTGGCTGGAAAGAGTTCAGTTTAGGGTTTAAAACCCTAATGCTGACTGAATGGAAAAAGTTCAGTTTAGGGTTCAAAACCTTAATACTGACTGAAGGAAAGAGTTCAGTTTAGGGTTTAAAACCCTAATGCTGACTAAAGGGAAAGTTCAGTTTAGGGTTTAAAACCCTAATACAGACTGGCTGGAAAGAGTTCAGTTTAGGGTTTAAAACCCTAATGTTGACTGAATTGAAAAAGTTCAGTTTAGGGTTTAAAACCCTAATGCTGACTAAAGGAAAGAGTTCAGTTTAGGGTTTAAAACCCTAATGCTGACTGAATGGAAAAGTTCAGTTTAGGGTTTAAAACCCTAATGCTGACTGAAGGAAAGAGTTCAGTTTAGGGTTTAAAACCCTAATGCTGACTAAAGGGAAAGTTCAGTTTAGGGTTTAAAACCCTAATACTGACTGGCTGGAAAGAGTTCAGTTTAGGGTTTAAAACCCTAATGCTGACTGAATGGAAAAAGTTCAGTTTAGGGTTTAAAACCCTAATACTGACTGAAGGAAAGAGTTCAGTTTAGGGTTTAAAACCCTAATGCTGACTAAAGGAAAGAGTTCAGTTTAGGGTTTAAAACCCTAATGCTGACTAAATGGAAAAGTTCAGTTTAGGGTTTAAAACCCTAATGCTGACTTAAGGAAAGAGTTCAGTTTAGGGTTTAAAACCCTAATGCTGACTAAAGGGAAAGTTCAATTTAGGGTTTAAAACCCTAATACTGACTGGCTGGAAAGAGTTCAGTTTAGGGTTTAAAACCCTAATGCTGACTAAAGGAAAGAGTTCAGTTTAGGGTTTAAAACCCTAATGCTGACTGAATGGAAAAGTTCAGTTTAGGGTTTAAAACCCTAATGCTGACTGAAGGAAAGAGTTCAGTTTAGGGTTTAAAACTCTAATGCTGACTAAAGGAAAAGTTCAGTTTAGGGTTTAAAACCCTAATACTGTTTAGGGTTTAAAACCCTAATACTGACTGGCCGGAAAGAGTTCAATTTAGGGTTTAAAATCCTAATGCTGACTGAATGGAAAAAGTTCAGTTTAGGGTTTAAAACCCTAATATTGACTGAAGGAAAGAGTTCAGTTTAGGGTTTAAAACCTTAATGCTGACTAAAGGGAAAGTTCAGTTTAGGGTTTAAAACCCTAATACTGACTAGCTGGAAAGAGTTCAGTTTAGGGTTTAAACCCTAATGCTGACTGAATGGAAAAAGTTCAATTTAGGGTTTAAAACCCTAATGCTGACTAAAGGAAAGAGTTCAGTTTAGGGTTTAAAACCCTAATGCTGACTGAATGGAAAAGTTCAGTTTAGGGTTTAAAACCCTAATGCTGACTGAAGGAAAGAGTTCAGTTTAGGGTTTAAAACCCTAATGCTGACTAAAGGGAAAGTTCAGTTTAGGATTTAAAACCCTAATACTGACTGGCTGGAAAGAGTTTAGTTTAGGGTTTAAAACCCTAATGCTGACTGAATGGAAAAGTTCAGTTTAGGGTTTAAAACCCTAATACTGACTGAAGGAAAGAGTTCAGTTTAGGGTTTAAAACCCTAATGCTGACTAAAGGGAAAGTTCAGTTTAGGGTTTAAAACCCTAATACTGACTGGCCGAAAAGAGTTCAATTTAGGGTTTAAAATCCTAATGCTGACTGAATGGAAAAAGTTCAGTTTAGGGTTTAAAACCCTAATAGTGACTGAAGGAAAGAGTTCAGTTTAGGGTTTAAAACCTTAATGCTGACTAAAGGGAAAGTTCAGTTTAGGGTTTAAAACCCTAATGCTGACTGAAGGAAAGAGTTCAGTTTAGGGTTTAAAACCCTAATGCTGACTAAAGGGAAAGTTCAGTTTAGGGTTTAAAATCCTAATACTGACTGGCTGGAAAGAGTTCAGTTTAGGGTTTAAAACCCTAATGCTGACTGAATGGAAAAAGTTCAGTTTAGGGTTTAAAACCCTAATGCTGACTAAAGGAAAGAGTTCAGTTTAGGGTTTAAAACCCTAATGCTGACTGAATGGAAAAGTTCAGTTTAGGATTTAAAACCCTAATGCTGACTGAAGGAAGGAGTTCAGTTTAGGGTTTAAAACCCTAATGCTGACTAAAGGGAAAGTTCAGTTTAGGGTTTAAAACCCTAATACTGATTGGCTGGAAAGAGTTCAGTTTAGGGTTTAAAACCCTAATGCTGACTGAATGGAAAAAGTTCAGTTTAGGGTTCAAAACCTTAATACTGACTGAAGGAAAGAGTTCAGTTTAGGGTTTAAAACCCTAATGCTGACTAAAGGGAAAGTTCAGTTTAGGGTTTAAAACCCTAATACAGACTGGCTGGAAAGAGTTCAGTTTAGGGTTTAAAACCCTAATGTTGACTGAATTGAAAAAGTTCAGTTTAGGGTTTAAAACCCTAATGCTGACTAAAGGAAAGAGTTCAGTTTAGGGTTTAAAACCCTAATGCTGACTGAATGGAAAAGTTCAGTTTAGGGTTTAAAACCCTAATGCTGACTGAAGGAAAGAGTTCAGTTTAGGGTTTAAAACCCTAATGCTGACTAAAGGGAAAGTTCAGTTTAGGGTTTAAAACCCTAATACTGACTGGCTGGAAAGAGTTCAGTTTAGGGTTTAAAACCCTAATGCTGACTGAATGGAAAAAGTTCAGTTTAGGGTTTAAAACCCTAATACTGACTGAAGGAAAAAGTTCAGCCTAGGGTTTAAAACCCTAATGCTGACTAAAGGAAAGAGTTCAGTTTATGTTTAAAACCCTAATGCTGACTAAATGGAAAAGTTCAGTTTAGGGTTTAAAACCCTAATGCTGACTTAAGGAAAGAGTTCAGTTTAGGGTTTAAAACCCTAATGCTGACTAAAGGGAAAGTTCAATTTAGGGTTTAAAACCCTAATACTGACTGGCTGGAAAGAGTTCAGTTTAGGGTTTAAAACCCTAATGCTGACTAAAGGAAAGAGTTCAGTTTAGGGTTTAAAACCCTAATGCTGACTGAATGGAAAAGTTCAGTTTAGGGTTTAAAACCCTAATGCTGACTGAAGGAAAGAGTTCAGTTTAGGGTTTAAAACTCTAATGCTGACTAAAGGAAAAGTTCAGTTTAGGGTTTAAAACCCTAATACTGTTTAGGGTTTAAAACCCTAATACTGACTGGCCGGAAAGAGTTCAATTTAGGGTTTAAAATCCTAATGCTGACTGAATGGAAAAAGTTCAGTTTAGGGTTTAAAACCCTAATATTGACTGAAGGAAAGAGTTCAAGTTTAGGGTTTAAAACCTTAATGCTGACTAAAGGGAAAGTTCAGTTTAGGGTTTAAAACCCTAATACTGACTAGCTGGAAAGAGTTCAGTTTAGGGTTTAAACCCTAATGCTGACTGAATGGAAAAAGTTCAATTTAGGGTTTAAAACCCTAATGCTGACTAAAGGAAAGAGTTCAGTTTAGGGTTTAAAACCCTAATGCTGACTGAATGGAAAAGTTCAGTTTAGGGTTTAAAACCCTAATGCTGACTGAAGGAAAGAGTTCAGTTTAGGGTTTAAAACCCTAATGCTGACTAAAGGGAAAGTTCAGTTTAGGGTTTAAAACCCTAATACTGACTGGCTGGAAAGAGTTCAGTTTAGGGTTTAAAACGCTAATGCTGACTGAATGGAAAAAGTTCAGTTTAGGGTTTAAAACCCTAATACTGACTGAAGGAAAGAGTTCAGTTTAGGGTTTAAAACCCTAATGCTGACTAAAGGGAAAGTTCAGTTTAGGGTTTAAAACCCTAATACTAACTGGCTAGAAAGAGTTCAGTTTAGGGATTAAAACCCTAATGCTGACTGAATGGAAAAAGTTCAGTTTAGGGTTTAAAACCTTAATGTTGACTAAAGGAAAGAGTTCAGTTTAGGGTTTAAAACCCTAATGCTGACTGAATGGAAAAGTTCAGTTTAGGGTTTAAAACCCTAATGTTGACTGAAGGAAAGAGTTCAGTTTAGGGTTTAAAACCCTAATGTTGACTAAATGGAAAGTTCAGTTTAGGGTTTAAAACCCTAATACTGACTGGCTGGAAAGAGTTCAGTTTAGGGTTTAAAACCCTAATGCTGACTGAATGGAAAAAGTTCAGTTTAGGGTTTAAAACCCTAATACTGACTGAAGGAAAGAGTTCAGTTTAGGGTTTAAAACACTAATGATGACTAAAGGAAAGAGTTCAGTTTAGGGTTTAAAACCCTAATGCTGACTGAATGGAAAAGTTCAGTTTAGGGTTTAAAACAATAATGCTGACTGAAGGAAAGAGTTCAGTTTAGGGTTTAAAACCCTAATGCTGACTAAAGGGAAAGTTCAGTTTAGGGTTTAAAACCCTAATACTGACTAGCTGGAAAGAGTTCAGTTTAGGGTTTAAAACCCTAATGCTGACTGAATGGAAAAAGTTCAGTTTATGGTTTAAAACCCTAATACTGACTAAGGGAAAAAGTTCAGTTTAGAGTTTAAAACCCTAATGCTGACTGAATGGAAAAGTTCAGTTTAGGGTTTAAAACTCTAATGCTGACTGAAGGAAAGAGTTCAGTTTAGGGTTTAAAACCCTAATGCTGACTAAAGGGAAAGTTCAGTTTAGGGTTTAAAACCCTAATACTGACTGGCTAGAAAGAGTTCAGTTTAGGGTTTAAAACCCTAATGCTGACTTAATGGAAAAAGTTTAGTTTAGGGTTTAAAACCCTAATGCTGAATAAAGGAAAGAGTTCAGTTTAAGGTTTAAAACCCTAATGCTGACTGAATGGAAAAAGTTCAGTTTAGGGTTTAAAATCCTAATACTGACTGAAGGAAAGAGTTCAGTTTAGGGCTTAAAACCCTAATGCTGACTAAAGGGAATGTTCAGTTTAGGGTTTAAAACCCTAATACTGACTGGCTGGAAATAGTTCAGTTTAGGGTTTAAAACCCTAATGCTGACTGAAGGAAAAGATCAGTTTAGGGTTTAAAACCCTAATGCTAACTGGCTGGGGACAAAGTTCGTGGATACTAACTGACCTTTTTTTTTTAATTTTCTTATTTTAGTAGAAGATAAAAGCGAATCTCATGGAAACTTACCTTTCGAGTGGATTCCTTATTGCCAAACTGTTTCTTGTACTCATGTACCTTCTTCGTTGGGTGACACCTGCTTCTTGCACGGTTGTCTTTGATTATACCTGTTTCAACTTCTCAAACAAAGAACAATTGTTAGTTCGGAAATGGCGGTTGGTTCGGTGACCTTGATTGTTCCCATTGCTTTGTTGCGTCCTTATTTCTGTTGAGAAATCCTGCCATTGATTGGATTCAAATGGCGAAACCCTTTTGGACTGCTCAGGCTTGTATTTCCAAATTCCGTGATGATTTGCCTTGTAATGATCACCTTTTTGTGTCCCGTTTTGCTTGGGGATTCTCAACGGGGATTTTATTGGGGATACTCTGTGGGAATTTGTACAAAGGGAAGCTCTGTGGGGGAATATTTACAAAGTGGATTCTTTGTGTGGATTTTTGTACAATGGGAACATGCTAGGGATTTGTTTCAAAGCGGACTTTCCAGGATTTGTTTGGGTAAGCTCGCTGGGGAATTTTTACAAAGGGACTCGCTGGGGATTTGCTGGGGAAATCCTCTTTTTTTTATTATTATTAACAAAGGGAAGACCTTGTGGGGATCTGTACAAGAGAGAAAATCTCTGTGGATTTCGTTTGGGCAGACTCTTTGGGGAATATTTACGCAGTGGATTCTTTGTGCGGATTTGTACAAAGGGAAACCCTGTGGGTATTTGTACAAGGCGGACTTGCTGAGGAAATTTCTCTCTTTCCTCTTTACTTCGAACACATTCAAACATCATGATTCATCAGGTTTGGACAAACGTACCAACGAAACGAGGTGTTTTCCTTCATGAAACGGAATTCCGTGAAACCAAACCTGCCACCTGTCCTTTCCGGTATATCTAGAACTTGGGGTTAAACATGAAAGGGATTCGAAGCTTACTAAGGTAGTTTACTTTTTCATTTTGAAAAAAGAAGGCGAAGGCATTTTTCCTTGATTGCAATTATTGATTCAAAACTTTCTATCGCTACACCCCTTTTCAACTATCTCAAATAGCGCACTAGCCGTAAGAGAAAGAGGTGTCGAATACGGCCAGCAGATATTAGCCAGAAAGGGCTCCTTCCCCTTTTTGCTGCCATAGAAGCATGAAAAAATGGAGTTTTCCTGTAACCATTCTGAAACCAAGAAAGCCTTTATTTCTGCCTATAGAATGATTCTTCATGTAATCCCATAGAAAGATTTCTTTTTATGAATTGTTAATTTTAAATATTCAGTTTAAATAATAAGTATCTTGCTCAGACCAATAAATAGAGTTGAGGTTCTAGTTAAAGCCGCTAATAGAAAAGCGAAATAACTAGTTATAGTAAGCATGAAAGGGAAAGAAAAACAAAGAAAGGATAAAGCAAATTTCAGAAAAGGAGTGTCCCTTTCGGGACGAGAAAGACTTATCTGAGGAAGACAATGTTGGCTTTAAATAGACATGACATGCTCTTTGGACTGGACGCCTGACCTTCAATGAACTTGCGTTTCCCCGAACCAAAACGGATCTGTGATCCCAAACCGGTGGAACTTTGCCGAGAACTCCTTGGGTGGAGTCATTCTTTCGGCCAACAGCGCCCTTTGCGGGTTTTCGCTGGCTGACCTCTCTCATTTCTCTTCATGTCATCGCTTGATAGCACTCTTTGCGAGTTTTTACTAAACAAGCTCTCTCATTTTGGTTTCTCTACTCCCGTCGCCTCGCGGTGCCCGAAGGTTTTCACCGACGAGACTCTCTCATTTTATCTCTCTCAATTTAGAGTGTGCCGGCCTCCGTTCGTGATGCTTCTTGGCTTCTCGCTATCTTTGGTAATTGATCTGAAGGCTTGTTCTTGGTAAAGAGAGGTAGATGATACTAACTTCTAAACCGCTTGACGTGCCCCGGTTTCAATTTCAGGGTAAATGGGATTTTATTGGTGGTGTGACTGAACCTCAGGGAGAGGCTGCCTACGTATCCTTTTGGAATCAAGTCAAACGTAGTTCAGGCCTCGATCAATGTTTTGTTTTGTTTGTTTTTATTTTTTTTTTCTTTTTTTTAATTTTTTTTTATTATTTTTTTTTGTAACCGGCTCAAAGGCCTGTAGAGAGAGTTGATAGTGGGAACAAAACCTTCAGCATTTCAAATGTGTCAGGACCGCTGGGACGTCACTTAGACATAGTATCTTTTGACCGCGTCTGCATTTGCTGATGTTTCGGTATCATTTCCTTCAATGTCACCTAGGTACAATGCTCCTCTCGGCAATATTTTCCTGATGATGTATGGGCCTTTCCAATTTGGAGCAAATTTCCCTTTTGTTTCCTGGTGATGTGGCAGAATACGCCTCAGTACCAGCTGACCTACTTCGAAATTCCTAGGTCGGACTTTCTTGTTGTAAGTGCGGGCCATTCTTCGTTGGTACAACTGTCCGTGACAAACCGCGGCCATTTGTTTTTCATCAATCAAAGTCAACTGCTCCAATCGAGTCTTAACCCATTCGCTGTCCTCGATTTCTGCTTCAACAATGGTTCGAAGCGAAGGGATTTCTACTTCTGCTGGTATCACAGCCTCGGTCCCATAAACCAAAAGATAAGGAGTTGCTCCTACTGACGTGTGTACCATAGTGCGATATCCCAACAATGCAAATGGTAACTGCTCATGCCACTGTCGGGAACTTTGGATCGTTTTCCTCAAAATCTTCTTGATGTTTTTGTTCGCTGCTTCTACAGCGCCATTGGCCTTTGGCCGATAAGGAGTAGAATTCCTATGCGTTATTTTGAATTGCTCACATACATCTCCCATCAAGTGACTGTTCAAGTTTGCTGCGTTATCTGTAATGATAGTCGCAGGAATACCGAAACGACAGATAAGATTTGAGTGTACAAAATCCACTACAGCTTTTTTAGTGACCGACTTGAGAGTGACAGCCTCTACCCATTTTGTGAAGTAGTCGATGGCAACCAGTATAAATCTGTGTTCATTTGAAGCCTTTGGCTCGATTGGTCCAATGACGTCCATGCCCCAGGCAACAAATGGCCAAGGTGCAGACATGGGATGCAGTTCCGTGGGAGGTGCATGAATCAAATCACCGTGCACCTGACACTGATGACACTTCCGAACGAAGCTAAAGCAGTCCTTTTCCATGGTCATTCAGTAATAACCTGCTCGAAGGATTTTCTTCGCTAAGACATACCCGTTCATGTGAGGTCCGCACACACATGCGTGTACTTCGTGCATGATCTTTATCGCCTCCTCGGCGTCGACACATCTTAGTAGGTTGAGGTCCGGGGTCCTCTTGTACAACAATTCATCGCTCAGAAAGAAACCACTTGCATACCGCCTAAGGGTTCTCTTTTGATCTCCAGTAGCATGCTCGGGGTATTCTTGCGTCTTCAAGAACCTCTTGATGTCATGGTACCAAGGCTACGTATTTGATCCCGCCTCGATTACATTGCAGTAACCGTGTCTTTCCCTGATTTGGATTTCCAAAGGATCGACGTGGGCGTTGCCCGTGTAGGGTAGCATTGAAGCCAGAGTAGCAAGTGCATCCGCCAGTTAATTGTGACACCTCGGGATATACCTGAACTCTATTGATTTAAAACGCTTGCCGAGGTCCTCCACGTGCTGTCGGTAAGGGATAAGTTTGGCATCCCGAGTTTCCCATTCACCTTGGGCTTGCCGGATAATCAGGTCAGAATCTCTCATAATCAGTAAGTCTTCAACATCCTGATCGATCGCCATATGCATGCCTATAATGCAGGCTTCATACTCAGCCGTATTGTTTGTGCAAAAGAAACGCAGTCTAGCTGTGGCGGGATAATGCTGACCAGAAGGCAAAATCAAAATTGCCCCAATCCCTACACCTTTGGCATTCACGGCTCCATCAAAGAACATCTTCCAAACATGAGCGTCCTCCGAGACCACTTCTACGGTGTTTACTTATTCATCTGGAAAGTAGGTACTCAATGGCTGGTATTCCTCATCGACCGGATTTTCGGCCAAGTAATCTGCTAGCGCCTGGGCTTTCATTGCCGTGCGAGTAACATAGACTATGTCGAATTCAGTAAGCAAGATTTGCCACTTAGCCAGTCTTCCAGTAGGCATTGGTCTCTGAAATATATACTTCAAAGGATCCAACCTGCTTATGAGGAGGTAGTGTGAGCTTGAAGATAATGTCTTAGTTTTTGAGCAACCCATGTCAAAGCGCAACACGTTCTTTCCAACAGAGTATACTTGGCCTCGTAGCCGGTGAATTTCTTGCTCAAGTAGTAGATCGCTTGTTCTTTCTTTCCGGTTATGTCATGTTGCCCGAGGACGCAACCGAAAGAGTTTTCCAAGACTGTCAGATACAAGAACAGCGGTCTCCCTGGCTCTGGAGGGACCAAAACTGGGGGATTCGAAAGATATTCTTTGACTTTATCAAAGGCTTCTTGACACTCAGCCGTCCATTTGATCGCCGCATCTTTCCTTAACAGCTTGAATATGGGCTCACACGTGCTTGTCAGTTGGGCAATAAATCGACTGATATAGTTTAATCTGCCCAACAGACTCATCACGTCTTTCTTCGTTCTTGGGGGAGGTAAATCCCTGATAGATTTTATCTTTGTTGGATCTAATTCGATACCTCTCCTGCTCACTATAAAGCCCAAAAGCTTGCCCGATGGAACTCCAAAAGCACATTTGGCTGGGTTCAGCTTCAAGTCATACTTCCTCAGTCTCTCGAAGAACTTCCTCAAGTCTTGGATGTGATTATCCTGCGTCCTGGACTTGACTATCATGTCGTCCACGTACACCTCTATTTCCTGATGCATCATGTCATGAAAAATGGCAGTCATGGCCCTCATGTAAGTAGCCCCAGCATTCTTCAGACCAAATGGCATGACTCGATAACAGTAGGTACCCCAAGGCGTGGTGAAGGCAGTTTTCTCGGCGTCCTCTTCATCCATCAATACCTGATGATACCCAGCGTAACAATCTACGAAAGACTGTATCTCGTGTTTGGCGCAATTATCAACGAGGATGTGGATGTTGGGCAGTGGGAAATTATCTTTGGGACTTGCTCTATTCAAATCTCGGTAATCTACACATACCCGAGTTTTCCCGTCCTTTTTCGGTACTGGAACCACATTTGCCAACCATGTTGTATACTGGACTACCCGAATCACTCCCGTTTTCAGTTGTTTGGTGATCTCCTCTTTAATCTTGTCACTGACCTCAGTTTTGAACTTTCGTTGATTTTGTTGAACTGGAGGACAATCAGGATGAATTGGCAATTTATGAACAACTAGATCAACACCTAATCCCGACAATTCATCGTATGACCAAGCAAACACGTCTTTAAATTCAAAAAGAAGTTGAATTATCGCATCTCGCGTTTTCTTGTCCATGTGAATGCTTATTTTGGTCTCCCGGATTTCTTCAGGAGTTCCTAAATTAACCGGTTCTGTGTCATTCAGATTTGGCTTAGGTTTATTCTCAAAATGTTCCAACTCTCGGTTTATTTCCCTAAAAGCTTCTTCTTCATCATATTCTGGTTCTGGGTTCATTAATTCACAGTTAAATAGCTCGTTGTGATCTGGGCATGAAGTCCGCAAGCATGCCATATTTAAAGCCGCATTATTATAACTGAAAGGAAAGATAAAAGGAAAAATAACAAAAAATCATAACAAAAGAAAAAATGGGAAAGCAATGATGATTTTTTTTTCATTTTCTTTGGGAAGTTGGAATACAACAATGTTTACAACTTAGGAATTCAAAACAACAATTGAAAGGAAGAAAACGTTCAAGTTATGTCCAGGAGATAACTTGTGACACAAGAAAGGTGGCAGGACAGGTCTACCCGGACTTCCGTCTAGTCGGGAATGGCGTGGCCTCCCAGTTTCGAAGTTTGGCGTTCTGCCCCACGTACAGCATCTCAGCAGTGCTTGTGCCTTCACCTGGTTGAACCATGTGAGTCTCGTAGAGCATTTCTCTCATTGCCCCACATATCTCCTCGATTTCCTCAATCGTGAAGACCTCATCGTCTTCTTCTTCGGTGTACCTTGGCCTGATGAAAGTTTCATATAAATCCGTCAATGGTCGAGGTAACTTCCAACCCTCATTTTTCCTTTTGTTTGCCCACTCTTCATCTCCTAGAGTGGGTTTGAAACCTAGTCCAAAAGGTTTCTTGGTGGTCGGTAAGGTGATGGGTTCTGTTATTCCCTGCAGGGTTCGTCCAAGCCCTTTCCCTGGCCTAAATCCGTGTCGGATCATCTCTTTGGCCACCATAATCAAGGCGTTAGACAAGAAAGGCTGGGGGAAAGGTATTCCCTCTTCATGCTGCTCTGCTAGTACAATCTCGAAAGCTTGATAGACCGTGTGTTCGCTCCCTTCTCTTGGTTCAAGATATGGGATGGATGGGTCCCGATAAATAGCATGCTCGTCTTCTCCATAGACGCCGATCTCTCGGTCTTCGTACTCAAACTTCACCATCTGGTGAAGAGTGGAAGGCACAGCTCCTGCCGCATGGATCCAAGGTCTGTCGAGGAGAAAATTGTAGGATGTATCCATGTCGAGCACCTGGAAGGTTACTTCAAACTCGACTGGTCCTATGACCAACAACAGGTCTATTTCCCCCATGGTATCTCTCTTGATGCCGTCGAAAGCCCTTACGCAGACATTATTGGGTCGGATTCTTCCGGTCCCAATTTCCATTCTTTGTAGCGTGGAGAGCGGGCAAATGTCGACACCTGAACCTCCGTCCAACATCACCCTCTTGACATAGTAGTCTTCGCATTTAACTGTTAGATGCAGGGCTTTGTTGTGAGCTGCTCCCTCTGGAGGTAAGTCATTCTTGCTGAAAGAGATCTGGTTAATGGCGAAGAACCTCTCCGTCATCCGTTCCAGTTGTTCAACTGAGGTTTCAACTGGTACGTATGCTTCATTCAAAGTCTTGAGCAAGATCTTTTGGTGCTCGGCCGACCTCATCAATAATGATAGCATGGACATTTGCTCGGGGCATTTGCGTAGTTGGTCTACCACTTCGTAGTTTGGCATTTTCATTTGTTGGAAGAAAACTTCTGCTTCTTCAACGCTTACAGGCTTCTTTGGTGGGAAGCCCTAATGCTTCTTCAGTTTAGGGTTTAAAACCCTAATGCTGACTGAATGGAAAAAGTTCAGTTTAGGGTTTAAAACCTTAATGCTGACTAAAGGAAAGAGTTCAGTTTAGGGTTTAAAACCCTAATGCTGACTGAATGGAAAAGTTCAGTTTAGGGTTTAAAACCCTAAAGCTAACTGAAGGAAAGAGTTCAGTTTAGGGTTTAAAACCCTAATGCTGACTAAAGGAAAAGTTCAGTTTAGGGTTTAAAACCATAATACTGACTGGCTGGAAAGAGTTCAGTTTAATGTTTAAAACTCTAATGCTGACTGAAAGGAAAAAGTTCAGTTTAGGGTTTAAAACCCTAATGCTAACTAAAGGAAAGAGTTCAGTTTAGGGTTTAAAACCCTAATGCTGACTGAATGGAAAAGTTCAGTTTAGGGTTTAAAACCCTAATGCTGACTGAAGGAAAGAGTTCAGTTTAGGGTTTAAAACCCTAATGCTGACTAAAGGGAAAGTTCAGTTTAGGGTTTAAAACCCTAATACTGACTGGCTGGAAAGAGTTCAGTTTAGAGTTTAAAACCCTAATGCTGACTGAATGGAAAAATTTCAGTTTAGGGTTTAAAACCCTAATACTAACTGAATGGGAAAAAGTTCAATTTAGGGTTTAAAACCCTAATACTGACTGGCTGAAAGAGTTCAGTTTAGGGTTTAAAACCCTAATGCTGACTGAATGGAAAAAGTTCAGTTTAGGGTTTAAAACCCTAATGCAAACTAAAGGAAAGAGTTCAGTTTAGGGTTTAAAACCCTAATGCTGACTGAATGGAAAAGTTCAGTTTAGGGTTTAAAACCCTAATGCTGACTGAAGGAAAGAGTTCAGTTTAGGGTTTAAAACCCTAATGCTGACTAAAGGGAAAGTTCAGTTTAGGGTTTAAAACCCTAATACTGACTGGCTGGAAAGAGTTCAGTTTAGGGTTTAAAACCCTAATGCTGACTGAATGGAAAAATTTCAGTTTAGGGTTTAAAACCTTAATACTGACTGAAGGAAAGAGTTCAGTTTATGGTTTAAAACCCTTATGCTGACTAAAGAGAAAGTTCAGTTTAGGGTTTAAACCCCTAATACTGACTGGCTGGAAAGAGTTCAGTTTAGGGTTTAAAACCCTAATGCTGACTGAATGGAAAAAGTTCAGTTTAGGGTTTAAAACCCTAATGCTGACTAAAGGAAAGAGTTCAGTTTATGGTTTAAAACCCTAATGCTGACTGAATGGAAAAGTTCAGTTTAGGGTTTAAAACCCTAATGCTGACTGAAGGAAAGAGTTCAGTTTAGGGTTTAAAACCCTAATGCTGACTGGCTGGAAAGAGTTCAGTTTAGGGTTTAAAACCCTAATGCTGACTGAATGGAAAAAGTTCAGTTTAGGGTTTAAAACCCTAATACGAACTGAAGGAAAGAGTTCAGTTTAGGGTTTAAAACCCTAATGCTGACTAAAGAAAAAGTTCAGTTTAGGGTTTAAAACCCTAATACTGACTGGCTGGAAATAGTTCAGTTTAAGGTTTAAAACCCTAATGCTGACTGAATGGAAAAAGTTCAGTTTAGGGTTTAAAACCCTAATGCTGACTAAAGGAAAGAGTTTTGTTTAGGGTTTAAAACCCTAATGCTGACTGAATGGAAAAGTTCAGTTTAGGGTTTAAAACCCTAATGCTGACTGAAGGAAAGAGTTCAGTTTAGGGTTTAAAACCCTAATGCTGACTAAAGGGAAATTTCAGTTTAGGGTTTAAAACCCTAATACTGACTGAATGGAAAAAGTTCAGTTTAGGGTTTAAAACCCTAATGCTGACTAAAGGAAAGAGTTTTGTTTAGGGTTTAAAACCCTAATGCTGACTGAATGGAAAAGTTCAGTTTAGGGTTTAAAACCCTAATGCTGACTGAAGGAAAGAGTTCAGTTTAATGTTTAAAACCCTAATGCTGACTAAATGGAAAAGTTCAGTTTAGGGTTTAAAACCCTAATACTGACTGGCTGGAAAGAGTTCAGTTTAGGGTTTAAAAGCCAATTGCTGACTGAATGGAAAAAGTTCAGTTTAGGGTTTAAAACCCTAATGCTGACTAAAGGAAAGAGTTCAGTTTAGGGTTTAAAATCCTAATGCTGACTGAATGGAAAAGTTCAGTTTAGGGTTTAAAACCCTAATGCTGACTGAAGGAAAGAGTTTAGTTTAGGGTTTAAAACCCTAATGCTGACTAAAGGGAAAGTTCAGTTTAGGGTTTAAAACCCTAATACTGACTGGCTGGAAAGAGTTCAGTTTAGGGTTTAAAATCCTAATGCTGACTGAATGGAAAAAGTTCAGTTTAGGGTTTAAAACCCTAATACTGACTGAAGGAAAGAGTTCAGTTTAGGGTTTAAAACCCTAATGCTGACTAAAGGGAAAGTTCAGTTTAGGGTTTAAAACCCTAATACTGACTGGCTCGAAAGAGTTCAGTTTAGGGTTTAAAACCCTAATGCTGACTGAATGGAAAAAGTTCAGTTTAGGGTTTAAAACTCTAATACTGAGCAAAGGAATGAGTTCAGTTTAGGGTTTAAAACCCTAATGTTGACTGAATGGAAAAGTTCAGTTTAGGGTTTAAAATCCTAATGCTGACTGAAGGAAAGAGTTCAGTTTAGGGTTTAAAACCCTAATGCTGACTAAATGGAAAGTTTAGTTTAGGGTTTAAAACCCTAATACTGACTGGCTGGAAAGAGTTCAGTTTAGGGTTTAAAACCCTAATGCTGACTGAATGGAAAAAGTTCTGTTTAGGGTTTAAAACCCTAATACTGACTGAAGGAAAGAGTTCAGTTTAGGGTTTAAAACCCTAATGCTGACTAAAGGAAAAGTTCAGTTTAGGGTTTCAAACCCTAATACTGACTGGCTGGAAAGAGTTCAGTTTAAGGTTTAAAACCCTAATGCTGACTGAATGGAAAAAGTTTAGTTTAGGGTTTAAAACCCTAATGCTGGCTAAAGGAAAGAGTTCAGTTTAGGGTTTAAAACCCTAATGCTGACTGAATGGAAACGTTCAGTTTAGGGTTTAAAACCCTAATGCTGACTGAAGGAAAGAGTTCAGTTTAGGGTTTAAAACCCTAATGCTGGCTAAAGGGAAAGTTCAGTTTAGGGTTTAAAACCCTAATACTGACTGGCTGGAAAGAGTTCAGTTTAGGGTTTAAAACCCTAATGCTGACTGAATGGAAAAATTTCAGTTTAGGGTTTAAAACCTTAATACTGACTGAAGGAAAGAGTTCAGTTTATGGTTTAAAACCCTAATGCTGACTAAAGAGAAAGTTCAGTTTAGGGTTTAAAACCCTAATACTGACTGGCTGGAAAGAGTTCAGTTTAGGGTTTAAAACCCTAATGCTGACTGAATGGAAAAAGTTCAGTTTAGGGTTTAAAACCCTAATGCTGACTAAAGGAAAGAGTTCAGTTTAGGGATTAAAACCCTAATGCTGACTGAATGGAAAAGTTCAGTTTAGGGTTTAAAACCCTAATGCTGACTGAAGGAAAGAGTTCAGTTTAGGGTTTAAAACCCTAATGCTGACTGGCTGGAAAGAGTTCAGTTTAGGGTTTAAAACCCTAATGCTGACTGAATGGAAAAAGTTCAGTTTAGGGTTTAAAACCCTAATACGAACTGAAGGAAAGAGTTCAGTTTAGGGTTTAAAACCCTAATGCTGACTAAAGAAAAAGTTCAGTTTAGGGTTTAAAACCCTAATACTGACTGGCTGGAAATAGTTCAGTTTAAGGTTTAAAACCCTAATGCTGACTGAATGGAAAAAGTTCAGTTTAGGGTTTAAAACCCTAATGCTGACTAAAGGAAAGAGTTTTGTTTAGGGTTTAAAACCCTAATGCTGACTGAATGGAAAAGTTCAGTTTAGGGTTTAAAACCCTAATGCTGACTGAAGGAAAGAGTTCAGTTTAGGGTTTAAAACCCTAATGCTGACTAAAGGGAAATTTCAGTTTAGGGTTTAAAACCCTAATACTGACTGAATGGAAAAAGTTCAGTTTAGGGTTTAAAACCCTAATGCTGACTAAAGGAAAGAGTTTTGTTTAGGGTTTAAAACCCTAATGCTGACTGAATGGAAAAGTTCAGTTTAGGGTTTAAAACCCTAATGCTGACTGAAGGAAAGAGTTCAGTTTAATGTTTAAAACCATAATGCTGACTAAATGGAAAAGTTCAGTTTAGGGTTTAAAACCCTAATACTGACTGGCTGGAAAGAGTTCAGTTTAGGGTTTAAAAGCCAATTGCTGACTGAATGGAAAAAGTTCAGTTTAGGGTTTAAAACCCTAATGCTGACTAAAGGAAAGAGTTCAGTTTAGGGTTTAAAATCCTAATGCTGACTGAATGGAAAAGTTCAGTTTAGGGTTTAAAACCCTAATGCTGACTGAAGGAAAGAGTTTAGTTTAGGGTTTAAAACCCTAATGCTGACTAAAGGGAAAGTTCAGTTTAGGGTTTAAAACCCTAATACTGACTGGCTGGAAAGAGTTCAGTTTAGGGTTTAAAATCCTAATGCTGACTGAATGGAAAAAGTTCAGTTTAGGGTTTAAAACCCTAATACTGACTGAAGGAAAGAGTTCAGTTTAGGGTTTAAAACCCTAATGCTGACTAAAGGGAAAGTTCAGTTTAGGGTTTAAAACCCTAATACTGACTGGCTCGAAAGAGTTCAGTTTAGGGTTTAAAACCCTAATGCTGACTGAATGGAAAAAGTTCAGTTTAGGGTTTAAAACTCTAATACTGAGCAAAGGAATGAGTTCAGTTTAGGGTTTAAAACCCTAATGTTGACTGAATGGAAAAGTTCAGTTTAGGGTTTAAAATCCTAATGCTGACTGAATGGAAAAAGTTCAGTTTAGGGTTTAAAACCCTAATGCTGACTAAAGGAAAGAGTTTTGTTTAGGGTTTAAAACCCTAATGCTGACTGAATGGAAAAGTTCAGTTTAGGGTTTAAAACCCTAATGCTGACTGAAGGAAAGAGTTCAGTTTAGGGTTTAAAACCCTAAT